>NC_045697.1:64821194-65122499 GCF_009834535.1 Camelus ferus
GTAGATCACATTTGGTTTTTCCATTCAAAAGTTGAGACTTTGTTTCTGTTTTTTGATTATTATGAAAAATGCTGCTGCAGATATTTATGTAAAAGTCATTGTGTGGACATACATATTTCATTTTGTATCCTAATCTACTTAGGCTGCTGTAACAAAATACCACGGGCTAGGTACCTTGAACAACAGAAATTTGTTTTTTCACAGTTCTGGGCACCAAGATAAAGGTTCCAGTAGGTTTGGTGTCTGGTGAGAGTTCTCTTGGGTTGCTGCTTTCTTGCTGTGTGCTCACAAGACCTTTTCTTTGTATGTTCATGGACAGAGAAAAAGAGCAAGATCTTTGTTGCCTCTTCTTATAAGGACACTAATCCTTTCAGATCAGGCCCTACCCTTATGGCCTCTTTTACTTTAATTACATCCTTAGGGACCCTCTCTCAAAATGCAGCGGCACTGAGGGTTGAAGGCTTCAACACCCAGATTTTGGAGGGATATGTACATTCAGTTCATAATATTTTTCTTGAGTAGCTAGGTATCTTAGAAGGGATTTGCTTGGTCATTTGGTAAATTAATGTTTAATTTCTTAAGTTATTGCACAACTGTTTCCCAGATTGAGTGCAGTTTTACATTCCCACTAGCAAAATATAAGGAGTCCTGGTTCTTCACATTCTTGTCAATTTTGTGAAACATATGAAGTGATACTTAATTAAGGTTTTAATTTATATTTCCGTAATGATTAATGATACTCTTTTCCTGTGCTTATTGGTCATCTGTATATTTTCTTTGATAAAATATTTGTCCAAATCTTATATGTATTTTAATTAGATTCTTCAACTTATTATTTAATTTTAAATATTCTTTATATATACTTCATAAAATTATTTTATCAGATATGTATTTTGCAAGTATTTCTTTCAGTCTTTTTTCCCTAGTTTTCTTAATGATGCTTTTTGAAGTGCAGATTATAATTTATTCAAGTTCAGTTTGTAAATATTTTAAAGTATCTTGCTTTTGGCCATGTATCTAAGAATTCTCTGAGTAATTCAAGATCATTATGATTTTTCCTGTTGTCTTCTTAAAATTTTACATATTTATATTTAGGGGCTGTTTGTATTTGAATGTGGTATGAGGCAGTATTTTGGCATGTGAAAATACAATTTGCCTACTACTCTTTCTTAAAAAGATTATCCTGTCCCTCATTGAATAGCCTTAGCACCTTTGTTGAAAATCAGTTGACCATCAATATTGGGCTTTTTCTGAACCTTCAATCCTGTTCAGTCCTAATTGTCTATATGCTTATCTTTATGCCAGTAGTAAGTTGTAGATTTACAGTAAGTTTTGAAATCCAGTAGATTCTCTTATCCTCTTTTTTCAAACTTATATTTGACTGCTCTATCTTTCCCATTTTTATATAACTGTTAGAATCTGCTTTTAATTTCTTCAGAACAGTTTTCTGGGAAATTGACAAGGATCATGTTGAATTTATAGGTCAATTTGAAAAAAAACTGTTGTCCTAACAATACTGAGTATTGTGTTTCATAAACATAGAATATATCTCAATTTATTTAGAACAGTATTATTTTAATATAATAATGTATCATGTATTATATAGTAGATAAATTGTAAAATTTATAATAATCAATAGTCATTATTATTTTAATGATTTTTTTTGGCTTTTACTATACAGGACTTACACTTTTAATTTGATCCTTAGGATTTTATTCAGTTTGGTGTTACTGTGAATGAATCATTTCATGAAATTTTTCAGATTGTTCTTGCTAATATATAAAAATAATTTGTGTGTATATATATGTATGTATATATATAGATGTCATCACTTGTGACCTTGATGAAATCAGTAGTTTGTTCTAGAATATTTTGTGCATCTCTTAGGATTTTCTACAAACAGGATCGTATTATCCGAAGAATTTTATTCCTTCCTTTCTAATCTGGGTGTATTGTATTGTATTGTATTTATTTATTTATTTACTTATTTATTTATTCTCCTAATTGTACTGTTTAAAACCTCTAGTACAATGCTTAATATAACTTTGAGGCAAGGGAAACTTCTCTGTTTCCAATCTTAGATGGAAAACATTTAGTCATTGAAATTTGAGTGTGAGTTAGCAGTATATCTTCCTTGCAAGCCCTTTATCATGTTGAGGAAATTTATGGGATTAATGGGAGTTTATCAAGGTCTATTATGACTCTCTTATTCCCCAGATGATCTTGTTACATTTTTAGCTAGTCTTCTGGTGTGTTGCTTGATCAAACTTGTATTGTAACTTCAAGCTTGCTAAGATGTTGATCTTTCTTGATTGTTTGATACCAAGATTGTTAACATTTTCTATAATGCCTCTGAGTATGATTTTTTCCCCACATACCATTTTGAATCAAATTCTCACTGCCTGGAATGGAAGCTGTTGGTTTTCATATCCTTCCTCACCTACTAGAACTACCTTCTAATAGAATTGAGGAGTGAGGTTGGGGATGAGGCTAAAATGCCACAGCCTCACTCTTCTATGTAATGTTCAGTCGTGCGGGCTGGCTTGCTTGTTCGTTCGTTCTTTCTTTCTTTCTTTCTTTCTTTCTTTCTTTCTTTCTTTCTTTTTTCTTTCTTTGTTTCTTTCTTTCTTTGTTTCTTTCATAAGTGATTTTTAATTCGTTATATGCCTTTTGTCAGGTTTATAAGTGAGAATTTTTTTGGCCGATTTCATTCAGTTTTATTACTTTCTTTTGGAGATTTGTTGAGTTCAACACTTTGTCATTTATGAAGTTTCACATCCTCCCCCACTTTTTTATAGTATAGAACAACCAACAGTTAGTTTCCCTTGAACCTTGTCTATTTTAGGGACCAGATAAGATTGGCATGGTTGATTGAAATAAGGAAATAATAGGTTTTGAATATCAAACTAAGGTTTCTGAATTTAATATCTTAGGAAATAGCAAAGAAAGAGAGGGTTTGTTCCTTATCCAGAGTCCACTTTTCTGATACTCTTCTCTCCTTCTGAACTACCCTAATAAATGTCATGTACTACCTACCTACCATTCATAGTTTAGCCAAAATTTATATATACACACACTTTAGAAAACAGAAAACAGCATCCTACAATATAAGTTATAGATTAGATTAGAGGTCAAGAAACTAAAATTAGGGAAACTGGTTGGGAATCTGTTGAAATTGTCCAAATGGGAGGTAGTGAGTTCCCAGACTAGGATAGCTATCCTAGCTTTTTACCTTTAGAACTAGACAGATACAAAGTTAAGAGATGTAAGAAGCATAAAATGAAAGGCATATGTAGAGTAAGTGTAAATAGTAGCGAACACTTACTGAATTCTTACTGTGAAAGGCATAGTTACATGGGTTTTGCATAAATTATTTACTCAGTCCTCACAGAGGTGTTTATATGTATTAGGAAACTAAGGATGTGAGGTTAGTCAACTTAACCAAAATTAAGTAGCTAATATATGTCAGGGTTGGAATTTTAACCCCTGTCTGAATATAGGTATCAGGATATAACTGAAACAGTGAAACTGGGGTTCTATAGAGAAAGGATAGAGCAGAGATTCAAATTGTCTGGAGGTAAAAGTTGAAGCTGATGTTGGATGAGATTGCCAACGATGGATATAGTAGAAGAGAGAACCCTATTGATATATGATGGCAAATACTTATATTTTGTGAAAAAAGGAAATAAAGAAAGAGCACATTTGAAATTAAGAGAGGAAGCAGTGGAGATCATTATCCCTGAGGAGAAAATCCTTCTTTTGGGGGTGGTTATGATAACTGTCATTGAATATTCTTTGGATGTTAGCTGTACCAAGTTCATGGATTCTAGACATGAAGGACCCACTGATTAAATTGCAGAGAGAAATTTTCTTTATACTGTTACTGGTGTTAATGGAAGACCAGTACAAACAGTAAGGAGTGAGTGGATGGGAAGGACTGAGTAACACCAGTAGTCTTTCTTCAGTGTTTGGAGGGGAAATTATATGTATGAGAATAGCTAGAGTTTAGTGAAACATTAAACATGTGGGGGTATTTTTGAATTGAGTAGAAAAAATCTTGAGGGGAGGAAAAAAAATTTTAATAGCAGTTTGGTTTAGAAAGATGTTAAAAAGAAAGATTTGGTAAATACTGGACTATTGAGCTAAAGAAAAAATCATTTTGTTGATACAGAGAAGGAAAGTTGAGGGAATTCATGGGAAGTGGTTATAATCATCTCAGTAATACTTAAGGCAGTGGAACACTGAGGAGTTGCAGTGGAGAGTGGAAAAGGTTTGGAAATGCTGCTGGGGAAAGACATTTAGGGGTGATTGAAAATATTTCTGAGTCACAGTAGGAATCAACCTGAGATTTCATACAGAGAATCTATAAGAGGTTATATAAGACACTTTCATAATATTCTCCAGCAATATTCAGAAACTGTCAACGTAACTAAGGTCACAATTTTCGGTATAAATATGGTTTTATCTATATTCATGATTAGGTAATATTTTCAAGAATTTCTTACAATCATAAGAAGTCTCGTAAGTGAATGGCCATTAGAAAGGGAAAATAATTTCTCTTGGAATTTCTGCTATTTCCACATTCTCCTTGTTTCTGTTAAGTCTATGTGTGAATATCTGAGAAGATAACGTTCCTATAAAAGAGAGTGGTAAGAATGAGAAACAAAGTAAGTTTAAAAATTTTGCTGCAATTCTATTTTTCCTTTGATATTTTTACAGAGTTTATTTGTTCACAGTGACCACCAATCTCTTTCAAAAGAGAAAATTTCCTAAGAATGTTTAAGAGGCTTCCATTATCCCGTGGTAATTTGTAGAGTATATTATTTAGCTCTTGGTTCTGGACAGTCATCCTCATCACCTAAAGTGGTGTAGCAGAAAGTGAGTCAAAAGCACTAATCTTATTCCTGTCTGGCTCTTAAGCAGTTTCCCTGAGTAAATATTCCTGAATTGTAAAATGAGGATAAAAAAGTACCTAAATGATTTCACAGTTTACTGTGAGATTCCAATAGGTGATGGGTTAGAAAGTCTATATCATCTGTTAAGTCATGGCATTCATTATTAAATCTTACAATCATCAATCAGCATGCAGGCCTGTGCTAGCCAGGAACTGAAGTTTCTGTTTAAACAAAGTTCAGCACCATTGAGAAGCTTTAGAAGATGAAAAATTTGTTTTCTAAGTTAATATTTAAATAAGCTATAAAGTGATCTGTGAGAAGCTAATACAATTCTGAAGATATTAGGCTGATTTTTTTCGAAAGAAAGTTATTTTGTAGAACTTCAATTTATTGAACATGCATTAATTGATACGCATTGAAGCAATATGTTTAATTATTATATTAAATATCTTATTTTCTTTATATAACTAGAATATGCTATAATAACACCTGAATAATAAATAAACTCTAAATATATATATGACCTGTTTATCCTCAATCTAAACTGTGCAACACAAGAATAAATAGGCACTCCAGAAAAAAATAAATTTTTATTTTCTCTGACCTGGATAATAAAAGAGACTCCTACAACTTACATGAAACATAGCTATATTATTTACTTAGTTATTAAATTAAGAAAACTGTCTGTAAACATGCAGCTAAATCCTGGAAATATAAAGATCTCCATCTATGATCATCCTTGCCCTGAGATTTTATTCCAGGGGAATAAAATGTGCACATTTTAGTAGTCAGTGATGGTAGTGGCATGTGTTTATATAAAATTAGTTTGAAGAAGAACTTGATTCTGTTCTTGCAAGCAAGATTTTTTTCATTCTGCTATGATTATCCTGGAGCAATTACCATAGTAAATGCTGTGGCACCACTAACACCCACTGTCATATTCCTTCTGTTTATGTGAAAGGTGGCACCATTGAGTTGGAACTCAATTTTTTCCATGAATGTATTATTAAAAATAATTTATTTATGAACATAACTGAGATTTTATAACAAATTTGAAGATTATAGTTTTTGCCAGTTGTTTCAAAACAAATTGGCTAAAAGGATTAGGGAGGATAATTAAGGGAGAATAAATGTTTAAGAAAGTTTTGATCAGAATTATATAACCTAATGTTTGCATATATTTTGATTATCTTTTATTTGTTTAGACCTATGTCCCCACAAAATTACACTAAATATGGAGCTTCACCATCATATTAAAAAAGAGAGCCATGTGATATGGCATATATTTGTGGTTAGTTTTGGAAAACAAGTTATTTTTGAGCCATCTCCATCTATGACAAAGTCCCAGATTTAACACTTTTAATTAAAATAAATATTGTGGCTCATACATTAACAATTCTTAGATTCTACAAAGACACAGGCTCAGCTCCAATTCTTAAGACTGGTCATGAACAGTGAGATCAGATCCTAGTTATGTCACATTCTTTACTAGCTCTGAAACTATAGATGTTAACCCTCTGTATAAACCTCAGTCTCCCCATCTGTAAAATTAATAAAGTAATAATAGGCATAGCTATTTAAAATGTAGTATTTAAGAGAAAGTTTTTATAAAAATTAGAAAAAATTCATAAAAGCAAATGGCGTATAATAGACACTTAGTAACCAGTAGCTATGAAAAATCATCATTTATCCATCATTTATCATCATAATTATGACTTCAGGTACTGAAAATAAATGAGCCTATGCACAAATGACCATAAAGTAATAATAGTAAGTTTTTTATATTGTAGTTAATAAGGCATTGTTTCAGAGCTTTAACATTTCTCCTAAAGGGAAGCTTATTCTGTAGAGAGAAACAAACTCATATTCATCATCGTATTTCTGACTTGAACTAAAATAAATGAACCCCTGCACAGATGACCATAAAGTAATAATAAATTGCCAGGTCTTTTTCTCTTGTAGTTAACAGAGCAATGTTTCAGAGCTTTAGAGTTTCTCCTAAAGAAAGGATTACTATCTGTAGAGAAGCAAATTAATTCACCTGACTGTATGAGATTTTTCAAGGTATACTGACATCTAGATCGCTTTTGAAATTACTTTAATGCCCAGAGATTGTCAGTCTACAACCCCTTCTCTCAGCACCCACATGTACACACATAGAACACATGTCTAGTAAAGCTACTTCATAGATTTTTCTGTGGAGCAGCATTGACTGTGATATTCTGAACTTCAGAATATATTTTAGACAAATTGTATTTTCTCTGTAAAATTCTATATGGTAGCAGCAACATCAGCAAATCAGCAGAATCACCACATAAACTAACATTAAGTAAAAACCTTATTGTGTACAAGGTCCTATTTGGCATTCTTCATGCATTTTAACTCATTTAATCTTGACAGTTCTATGAAGTAGTAGTATAATTATTCAGATTTCGCACAGGAAACTTAATTCATGCAGAGGTAGAATAAAGTAACAAAATCTGTGTATGCATTATTAGGTATAAGATGGGATTTGAACTCAGGCAATCTGACCACAGAACCCTAGTCATAACAGCATGCAATAAATGACCTTCCATAGTTTATTGCCTATTTTTCAACTCATAATATTAACAACTATTAATCCACCTTGTTACGGTCAAATAAAAGAGTAGTGTAAGATTCTGTTATGATCCATGGCCGAGAGTGATTGGGGTTATTAGCATATTGTTTCTTTGGATTGAAAAATTTATGACAGCCAAACATTTCTTGATGGAAAGCTCATGCTGAATATCTACTCAAAATATTTTTAAAAATGTATTTTGAGGTCTAGGTTAGCTATCATAAAGTCATATGAGATAATAACATATTTAAACTTTCTTTTCAGTTTCTTTTAATAAATGTGTTTTGCAACAAGGCCATTATGACTCCTTTCTGTATTTTCAACATCAGGAGACAAAAAAGATTAAAATATCTCAATACTCAAGACAGACTGGGAGGAATTATTTGCAAAAGATACCTCTTTTAAAGGTCTGTTGTCCAAAATTAACAAACTTAACAGTAAGAAAACAATCCTCCTGAAAAATGGAACTGACATCTCTCCAAAGATATATGACTGCAAAATAAACATATGAAAAGATGCTCCACATCATGTGCCATTGGGGATGTGCAAATTTAATCCACAATGGGATACCATTCCATGCCTATTAGAATGCCAAAGTCTGGAACATTGGTGCCACCACGTGCTGGCGAGGGTGTGGAGCTGCAGGAGCTCTGATTCATTGCTGGTTGTGGGAAAAAAGTTAGGAGCTTTTTATAAACATACCTTTATCATAAAATCCAGAATTCATTCTGCTTGTTATTTACCTGAAGGAGTTGAAACCATTTTTTTTTCTATTACTCATTCAATTAAATGGTTAATTTTAAATTTTATAATGCCTTATAAATAGGATTGCCTAATAGGATAGTGCTATCACAGAATCTTCAACTGGAGGGTCCTTAGAATTATCTAGTTTAAATCATTAATTTCACAATTGAAGAAAATTAAGTCTAGAAGAAAGAGTGTACCAAAGATTGTGCAGGTAATTAGAGGTGTAACCAGGGACTAGAATGGGGATCTTCGAACTATTATTGCCCCTAAGAAGGTGTTTAAATTGGAATGAAGAAAACAATGTTTCAGTTCATACTGAGAGATAATAACACACCGTTGTTAAGACACAGGCTTTAATGGGAAGAAAGCCTGTGTAAAAAATCCAGCTCATCACTTACTAACTTTATGACCTTGACAAATTTTTTTGTCCCTGATTTTCTCATCTGTGAAATGGAAATATTACCTAACTTGGAGTTCTGTTGTGGTGATTAAGTTGGGTAGTAAATATAAGACATTGATAACAATGCCTAGCAAAAAGTGGGTTTCTTTTCTAATATCATTTATATATTAGAGAAACTTTTGTAAAATACAAAATAATCAGGAATAAAATAAATCATTGATAATACCCAAAAGTATTAATTATATACTTGAATATTTTTTTATTTTATCTTTCATTCTATTTACATTTTATTTTTTGTTTGTTTTAAAAAATCTAATTTGTAAAATTATGCTTAGAAATCTGATTTTGACAATGTTTAAGTCTAGATAACTGTATTTAATTTGCTAAAAAACAACAAAAAAACTAAAAATACTGCATAAAATACTTCTTAAAATCCCCCCAAACCAACAAAGAAACCTAACACTTTAATGCATAGATGACTTTTTAAAAAAATAAGACATTCAGTTGAGTCAAGAGATTAAATCACTTGACAGATGAGGACAGTTCTTTAGTTCCCAAGATGTGACTCGGCCTGGGGGCATCTAGAATCAGATCCTGACTGGCCTGGAAATTTGCTTGTGATAGTTTTGACACATGTATTAAAAAATTTGGCCCCATGCAGGCTTAGGAGTCTGTTCTCAGGTTGCACACTCTTGAATGCACAGAAGTTTGTTATCAAGATTGAATCAAAAAACAAAATTAAAAATAAAAAACTAAAGAGGAATAAGAGAAGAAACCTGTCTCAGCCTTGACTTCGTAAAGGGTGCAAAAGTCTCTTTAGAGAATTTATGGTCATGAAAAGACTCTCAATGTGAAAGTGAAGCCTCACTTTATGCTATTTGCATGGAACGGAGGAAAATAGGCACAGGTTAAACTTAAAATGGGCTTAACAGTTTTCAAATATTTTGCAAAAACAAATGCAAAATTTTTCTGGAATATTACATTTTCAAACCAGGCTTTTAATGATTCGCACAGAGCAGAGACCGAATGATATAAGCACAACACATAACACAGTTAGAAAATACATAAGAGAGCAAGAGATGATGGGCAAGAGACAATAGGTAAAAATTATGATTCTGGATATTTTGCTATAATCATCTTTGCCATAGATACTTTTGCCACAAGAATTTTTGCTGCACAAATTTTTGCCGTATAATGAAGTGGCTGTAAGGCAATTTTTCCAAAAGATAACATAATTTGTTGAAAGTTTGGTTTAATGTATATAATACAGAAATCATGGCAGATGATGGTGATTTGCCCCAAGAGCTGTTTTTTTTTTATTTTTGAAACACCCTACACTGGAGGAGAAAAAGGCTGAGGGTCTCGAAGGCTCAGAGTTGAACTTGCATTTCCCATGGAACTTTGTAATGTCTCTCAATGGGCATGTGACAATATGCCAAGAACAAACAACAGAATATAAAGCTCAGTTACAAATATGCATTCTAGTATTTGGGAATTGATACCTGTCTTAATGAAGGAAGAAATTTTAGTGAAAAAACAAATGTGCATTGCTGAACAAAGAGATGAATCAACAAGAAAAAAAAAGTGTGTGAAATACCATGAACTAAAGACTTGGAAGACCCAGTGCTTAGATAACACCCCATAAAGTAAAAAGTCAGTAATTTGCCCAGTATTACCTTGAATCTACATACATTTTAAACACATTCAGATATTTCACATTTTCTCAGTAAAGTTGTTTTAATTTTGATACTCATTTCTCATGCTTTATTATGTCATTTATATGTTCCTCTTTTATTGTTTGTCATTTTATCTTTTACAGCAAAATTGCCTTACGGGCAGTTATTTATGTAGCAAAAATGTTTGCAGAGAAAATGTTTGAGGCAATGATGTCGACAGCAAAGATGCTTATGGCAAAATATCAGATGCAAAAAATTACAAAACAGAATATAAAATAAATATAATTAATATGTTTCAATAAGACAGAATCAAAATAATTAGTGAAAGCATAAGACCCTCAAAGATGACTAGGCAGAATTCAGAAAAATGAAAAACAAACAGAAAACAAAAAAAGAGAACTTCTGGAAATGTAACATAGCTTTGAGATTAAATCTCATTGGAAAGTTAGAAGAGTAAGTACAGCTGAAGAGAAACTTACTAACTGGACTACAAATCAGAAGAAATTTTGCAGAATCAGTCATAGAGAGGCAAAGAAACTTTAAAAATGAGATAGTTTAAGAGACATGAGAGATCAAGGATCTAAAAAGACATACACATAGAATGGAAGAGAAGCAGTTTCTGGATGTTGGCATCTGGTAACAGCGTAAATGAAGGAAGTTGAGTGTGCAGTTCTGTAGTAGACTTTAACTTACATTACATTCTTCTGTTTTTAACCTAAATCCCTCTGTTTTCATTGACTTGTTCATGGTGTCCAGGATGTGCTGATAAATTATTAAAAACTGCTTCAAACAAAATAAAAAATGAAAATGTGCATGCAAATGTGCATAATATATATTTATTATAAATTTTACAAAAAATAAAGGATGTGTAGCATACAGTTTACAAATAATAATAAAATACTATTTCTTACTTTAGTATACATTCCATATAGCCAATTGATTCTCACAAAATGTTTTCACTGATTTTTACAAAGTCTTTGTATCCATAATCAACCTGTGGTTAAAATTCAACCTTACTTTGGCAAATAGCATTGCATCCTGATCCACCAGCACTTTATACATGAAATTATTATCATTTGATCTGATATGTGATTTATTGTTAAAGTATTTTTCACACTTGTAAAAATTATATTCATTTAACTGAAAGATCGTTTCAGCTTTATCAGTAGATACAACACACTTGTAGGTTTAATCTGTATTATTTGTATTTTCTCCATTACTTTCTTAAACCTAGACAAACAACAAAATAGTAAATCAAGCTGTGACTTACAGTGTTTGTTGATTTCCACCAATGTGTAAATATTCTCACCAAGGCCAATTTCAAGTTATCATATGATGTCACTGAACACTGAGTTAGGAAAAGGTGTGCAATAACACATATTATATAATATTTATATAAAATGAATAGTATTTCTACCATATAAATACAGATAAAGTTTAGAGCATAGCTAAAAGTAAAACAATTGGGAACATAAGAGTTTTGAATTTATTATTGTTGTCTTTAATATAAATTAATTGAAAGTTTATATAATTTATGTTTTAATAATTGCTGTGTTTAACCACCTCGTACCACACTCCTGAAGTTACAGCAGTAGGCTCTCAAAAGGCAGTGGAAGCAGGGTGCCAGGCTCCTGTTGGTATTCATGATTGTGGATAGCTCCCACTATTTTTCCAGGTAGAATTCTCCTATGAAGAATGAAATGATTTGGAGGATGCTGGTTGTGCAGGATTAAGGAGACTGGAAATTCCCCAACCCTCTGTTCGCTAACTTTCAGCAGATATTTTCCCCTTCGTCCATAACTCCTATGGGACTCATACTTCCGAGCAAGGATTCTCAGTTTTCTGAGGACAAATTACGATCTCTTGTTGTTCCTCCCTTTACAGACATTTAAGTAGGCTGCTTCTCCTTTACTAAGTCAGTTGCTTCTACTCTTGTCTTCCCGAATCACTTCTTGTTTTTTTCTTTTAAATCACTTTTTTTCACTTTTTCTTTGTTACAATTTGTCTTATTCTTATGCCATTAATTGTGGGTGGGTGATGGCTATTGATGAGGTAAATGCAATAAACTCCTAGTGTCAGTCCTTTCATATTTAGTCAGATATTCAGTTGGTATTTCTTAAATGTATATCATAATCTTACGACTTACCAAATGTAATTAGTACTGAGGATGTTATACAAAATTGGAATAGCACAAATTCAGTAGTACCTTTGTACCTGTTGATCTGTATGAAATGAAACTAGAAAAATTACTCTTCTTAACATGCACTTTATTAACCCAATGAATTTGTTTTTTCTCTTAAGTATGCTGAGAAAAAGATCAGTCCTTACATCCTTAGATATGCAAAATTTATAGGTGTCAGAGTCTGAGGATCTTGATAAGGTCTAATCCCCTGGGATGTTAATAAATATTACTGTTGTGTCAGGTACTCCATCTTAGTATATATACCACATAGGATCATTTCAGACCTCAGTACATCTGTCATCTTGTGTATTGCTTTAAATCATCCCCATTGAACTACCTCAGAGTGCTTCACATGAAACACCCCTAGGTATTCAGTTAAGCACTGGGATTTGCAGAAAGGTGTCAAAAGTGAAAAGAGAAAAGAGGTGGAAAATGGAATTGGATATAACATGCCTGTTGCTGTCAGGGACAATTTCTTCTCCTCAAATAGCCAGAAAGCCTGTTACAGGTTTATAACGATATATAGGCAGGGTGATGAATAGAAAAGGACATAAGCCTAGTAGTGTGTATTTGGGGAAATGTGTTCAAGATGTATAAAAATTAGATTTTTTTGCATTTTAATAACTGAGTATTAGATCACTAAAATACTGAAGGACATACTTTAAAATGCATTTTCTATTTTTTTCTTCTTTAGTTGGAAGAACATTTTAGGATAAATAAGACTGTAGGTGTTTATTCACAATAGCACAATGGAAGTAACTATACTGTTCTTCACTTCAACATTTCCTAAATTTGAATGTAATGCTTATAGGAATCCATTTGGAAAGTCGTGTTAGAATTATTCCTGAGCCCAGCTGATTACAACATTGTGATAAAAGGGTGTTTCCTTGGTGTTGTAAAACATTTCCAAACTTGTAGTATTGTCCAAGTTCATATCATGAAATCCTGAGTGTAGACATCTGTCATTTTACAGACTAGGCTATAAGGAATCAGTTAAATAGTATTTAGCCATTTTTCTACTGCTCTGTTCATGTGTTTACAGTTAACAGAAATCTTTAAAAATGGCTATGCTGATGTTTGCATAGCATATCTTTCCATCCTCATGCTTCATCCCATCTCTGTATGCATTCAGTGTCACAGTTACCATTAGTTACTTTAGAATTCCTAGAATCATCATTTTGTAACTCAATGTTTTTTTTCTCTTGCAAATAGACTTCTTCTCTCTGGGAGAACAATTTTCACTCTTTTCTGCCCCACCAAAACTTTCTCACTTTTTAATGGCTCAAGTGCCATTTTCTTTTTTTTTTAATTTAGTTTTTTATTGAAGTGTAGTTTATTTACAATGTTAGTTTCAGGTGTACAGCAAAGAGATTTAATTATTTTATACACACACACACATACATACACACAAGCATATTTTTCAGATTATTTTCCATTATATGTTATTACAAGAAACTGAATATAGTTCCCTGTGCTATACAGTAGTTCCTTGTTTATCTGTTTTATATATAGTAATGTGTATCTGTTAATCCAAGACTCCTAATTTATCCCTTTCCCAACCTTTTCGCTTTGGTAATCGTAATTTTTTTCTTTGTCTGTGAGTCTCTTTCTGGTTTGTAGATAAAATTTTTTAGATACCACATATAAATGACATCATATGATATTTATCTTTCTCTGGCTGACTTAACTTTACTTAATATGATAAGCTGTAGGTCTGTCCATGTTACTGCCAATGGCATTCTTTAATTCTTTTTTATGGCTGAGTAATATTCCATTGTATACATCTACCATAACTTGTTTAATCCATTCATCTACTGATGGTCATTTAGGTTGTTTCCATGTCTTGGTCATTGTAAATAGTGCTGCTGTGAACATTGGGGTGCATGTCTTATTGAATTGGAATATTCTTTGGATTTATGCCCAGGAGTAGGATTGCTGGATCATAGGGCAAGTCTACTTTTAGTTTTTTAAGGAACCCCCATACTGTTCTCCATAGTGGCTGCACCAGTTTACACTTCTACCAACAGTATAGGATGGCCATTCTGACTGGTGTGAGGTGGTACCTCATTGTAGTTTTCATTTGCATTTCTCTAATAATTAGCGCTTGAGGAAACATTTTCTGCATACTAAAGCATTCCTTAACCTGATACGCTTTCTTGTGGATTCCTTCTTTTGATTCTTCCATAGCATCCTGTGCTTAATGCTGGAACTATTACCCTGTATTGTAATCAGTTCTTTTCTTGGTTCTAACCTACTGAACCTTAAACTTCTTTTGAGTATGGATTGTGTCATATTTATATTCTTAACAATAAGTAATATGTATCATTAACAGTTAAGCAATTTTCTCTTATGAGATATTTTATTCTGATGGAATTAGGCATTGATGAAAGAGTGAAGTGGGAAGAAAATACATTAAAGAGGCTGGAAAAATTAGTAAGTTATACTATACAAGTTTACTAACTTAGATTGTTTTAAATATAATCCAGTTAGAGGTTACATCTATGTGGGAAATTAAGGTACTTAGTGCATTGTAATTATAAACTGAAATAATTTAGCAAAGCTCATGTCTGAAGGGGATATCATATTACAGGAAGGAGATACTTCTTGGATTTATGTAGTGAATAATAATAGGATAAAGCAAGATGGAATCTTTTTCTCTCTCTCTTTTACTCTTTTTCCTATCTCTTTGTTCTGTCTCTCTTAAGTAATGAGTTCTGTAATGTTCTCTAAAGTCCCTAAGATTTGAAGTATCTGGATAAATGCTCTAGAAGTCAGTGTAACCAGATCATGTTTTATATAATAAAGCAATATTTCAAAAAAATATGGAACTCAGGATATGGTCAATGTACTGCCAGAGGGAAGAGTAGAAGTATCTCAGAGCTGGGATGATTTAATTTAGAAAGTGTAAAATGCAAAGGCTCAGGGCTTAGTGTTTATTTACTGAGCTCTATATTTATTCTGCCAGGGAAAGATGAAGCACTTTATTAAAATTGAATTATTTAATCTATAAATAAGATATTGAGCTTTAATTATTTCGAATTATTTTTCAGATCAGAAATTCTGTGATTGTGAGACAGAAATAGCATTTGTACTTAAGTGTTTTAAATTTTTGTTCTAAATAGAGTTTTTATTTCATTTGAGTTGTGGCTGAAAATATTTTTTCAACATGAAGCAACTTTACTTTGATGTCTGTGTACCTTTATTCACTTTTGCATGGTGAGATAAATAATGAATAGATTTTGAGTGTATTGTCAAATATGATTTCAAATCCAAAAATTGGTTGCCTAAATTGGATTATGTGGATTTCATTTAATTGCAAGAGAGAATGTTTAAAAATAAACACTTTCCTAATGAATGTTTTTGTAACTTTTGAAGGGTATTAGATATCCTTGATTTTGTGTTTAATTATTTTCTGCCCAGGAAAACACTTTATGTTGCTCTGATCATCCATAAATAATATGTCTTGACATTTAAAAGACTGAAGAGTAACCAGATTTTAATATTATTAGAAATAATGAATGCTTTGTTCTATCTAAGTTTTACTTTCTTGATGTTTAGAATTTCAAATAACTTTCCATGCGTTCACTGTTGGAAAGGTCATTCAGGGTTGAAAATTTTCTAATTTAAAATCTAAACACGGCCTTAAAATTTCCACCTTTTGATACACTTGCTTGTATAATTAGTTGTTATTGGAACTACACTATTATCACATATAACTAAAGAGTACTGTCTTCTCTAATTCTTAAAGAAAACCAGTTTGCTTTATTTTTCCATTGAAACAGTTTCTAGTTCTGAATTTTGGTTCCTTACTTAACCTTTTCTTCCCTTAGGAATTCAAAGACTGTGGCTGCAACTTGTACATTGAAAATAATTGAGACACCTAAGTAGATTTGGTTAATTAAACAGTTTTTACAGTGTTCCTGAATGGCAAAATGATTTCAGAATTCAGTGTAATTCATCCCCTAGCAAAAGAAAATCATATACTGTAAAGGTGTACTAGGAAGGATAAACAGTAGCTGAGGACACCATAACTTCTGAGAGATGAAAAAGTCCCTGGCATAAGCTCAACCACTACAAACCCTGCCTTTTAGTAGCTTTATAAAGAACACACCTGTGGAAATTGGTAATCTTGGACTGCCTTTAAAATGACAGTGGTACATGTTAAAACTCCTGGGGAAAACAATGAAAAGAACAAAAAATTGTGAGGAAGAGAAGGGAGACAATTTTTCATTTTATATTAGTTATCAGCAAATTTTATGTTAAACTACATAAAACAAATTTCTAAATTCTGATTTATTTCTTTGTACCTTCTGTCTCTCTTCTCCTTTCCACTATTTTTGAACCAGTCATTGTTTATGATATGTTAGAGAGAAAATAAGACAGATTAAGCTTTATGACCCAGAAAATCATTCAGTTACCAGTGATAAAGCCTGTACTATCTGCAAGCTTTATTATATTTTAAGAGGAACAAATAATGATTTTTGGTGTAGCATATTTCTGATGTATTTACACATTCAATGTATCAGGATGTCCATAGATGAAAGTTTAGGGCATATTAACCATATTTATTAAAAGGGTAACAAAACCACTATGAGTTGTCCTAAATCTAGCTAAAGGTACTCTGAGTAATATAAAGATTATCCAAATATTTTGCAAAGTCAATGGAAATTCTTCTGATTTCTTGTGCTGGGGAATATTGCCATTGTCACAAATTAACTGTGAAGATGATCACTCTCGCGAAAGGTGTAAACTTGATTAATTGAAGCACATAAAGCAGAAGTTTACTTATCTCTCTTCTTTTACCACCGTCTACCTATAAAAGGACAAAGGAGTCATGTTTTATTCATTAACTACAAATTTTTAAATTTGCATTTTTAAAGTTTTCCAAGGTGAAGGATAACAGGATTGTGGCAGAGCTGAACATTGTGACTTTATTGTTCCTAGGGCACTCTTAAAACTCTCAAAGACATATCTGCCACCAGGTACTGAATTTGCTTAACACTCAGGTTACTAGCACATATGGCCTTTTGCACTTGAAAATTCCATGTTTTATTAAGGTGCAACTAAGATGTCTCTTTTTGATGCTACAAAGGTAAGGGGGAAGGTGTAGAAACACACTCTTAAGGAAGAAATACACAAAGCAAATTACTAACACTGATTAATATTCTAAATCTTTACTTTGAAAACATCAATTTTTGGAGATGTGGACACAGAAGATGAAAGTAGACAAAGTAGTGTTTGGGGCATATATGCGAGTGTGTGTGTGTGTATTTGAATAAAACAGAAGAATCTAAGGATCTAAGGGCAGGGAAATATCTATCAGAGAAAAGCTAAAAAATACATATATACACTATCCAAAACATTCCTCTTTTTTTTCCCAGACTTTCCAGACCATACTGAATCATCATTGATCTCTTATTTCATCAGAAGCAACAATATCTAAAACTGAATTTTAATTCATGTGCATTCTGTGCTGAATGAAAGCAAGAGAGTGGGGCAGAGCAGTGGGTTGAGAGATTTAAGTAAATTCACTGGGTCAAACAGAAATGTTGGCAGCTGCAGTAAAGCTCTCCCTTCACTGCGTTGCCAGAGCTTCTCAGTTCTGACCCACAGTCACAGTGCCAAGAGCTGCCAGAAATGCCAAGTGTGTGCTGATTTTGTGATGTAGAGAAGTAGGGATTTGGGTGAGAATACTTAATTGTTTTGAACTACTATGTTTGGTTGGAGTCTGAGCCAAAGTCTCCAGACATAAAAAGAAATAGTGGTGAAAATCCCCAAGCACAAACATACGTTGCATTTATCGCGTGGATTGTAAGCGGGACATCTGAGTCAGCAGCACTTTGAGTTGACTTCAGGCCTTTGTTTTCTAATTATGATGGCTAAAGGAAGATAACAACATTTATTTTTGTGAACACTTGAGACTAAAGAGATGTTTTCAGCTGCCCTCAGACACTGAGTGTTTGTCATTTGGATGTACTCTTCACCAGTGAGGTTTTACTTCTTTATTATTTCTCCATCAGACTTAAGTATAAAAACATCTTGCTTGTTATTTCCCATGAGCTTCTTAGATAGGATTTTAGGTGTCCTTTAGAAAGCCTTTTTGCTTTTCTTCTTAAGAATTTGGAGTTTGTGAGTTTATTTTGTTTTGTATGGATTTTAATTGAGTTAGGAGACACTGTAGAATTTTTTTTTTAATTCTTCTACATGCTTACTGTATACCTTTAGGAAAGAAAATACCTTGAAACAGTTTAAAATATTCTCACTTGTAAAAATCATGCAAAAATATACACTGTTTTAGCTGATTTTTACTACAGAACATTACAAAACCTTCAACACAACTGATATTTTTGAAGTACATTTTCAGTCATTGAAAATGGTCTTCAATATCTCTAATTCCAAGGCTATTATGTTGCTACCAATTAATCCATAGATTATTTACAAAAATAATTTTATTTAGTAAATAGTAGTTTTAATATATTTCATCTGGTTTTGTTATTTAAACATCTATTTATCAATATTACATTTGCACAAGAACTTTACAAATACATCATATCAGAGAAGTTGATGAGCACCTTCTGTTTCTGAAGAAAATGGGTTGGTAAGAATGAATTCAAGATTGGAGAATAATGTTGAAAACTAGCATCTGATTAATCATGAATTGTTCACGTTGAATATCCTGCGTAGCTCTTTTATCATATACTATATAAGTAATGGATTGTAGGATCATTTTATATTTTAGGGACTATTTAAAATTAGATTATACCAGTTTTGACTATTAGTACCATAGAGTTTGAGCTGTCTTAATCCTGCTTGAATTACTATTTTGTTGAAGATTATTAATCACCAGCTGCCATCATGCAGTGGCAGGTTTCCAAGACAGCACTCTGAGGACTCCTCTGTTCATCCCTCTGTCCCAGGGTGACATAGTGTAGAAGCCTTTTTGGCTTCTTTGCAAAAGAATGTAATTGCCTCTAAAATGTGTGTATTATCACCAAGTTTAAACTCAGAGGATATTCAGGGAAAAAAAATCCTCAGGTATTTCATCCAGAACAGTCAAGTTGATACCCAGTGATACTGTTTGTTAAGAATCACATGAATTCACAGGAAAAAATAAGTTCTGGGTTCTTTGCACTTCAGACTCCTTTCCTCACCCTCTACCTATCCATTCCTGGTGACATATTTCACAGGGTCACATGGTGGTAAGGGACAGTATAAGAAGAGAAAGACTTTGGCCTTTGAATCCTGTCAAGTATTCATTTGTACATTCTAGTGGTTTTCATGTAGTCAGACTTCAGCACACTGAATGGTGACATGTCAGAGGTTGCATTATTGATGATAATGCTGCTCTGTAAAGTGTGGACGCTCAGTTTCCAGTGTCTCCTGCCAACACTGACAGATCCCACGACAGGTGCAAATTTGACTTCACACATCACAATTGAACATGCCGAGCCTAAATATTACCTGACTGTGCTTAAGTTTTCACTTCTTTTGCTCTCTGTGTTCTTATCACTTCTTGGGATTTGTTTTGTTTTGTTTTGTTTTCAGAGTAAAGGAAATTTGGAAAAGTTTATAAACTTAAGTTTCAAAACTTTTCATAATTTCTCTTCAAACATATGTTCTGAAAAATATCCTTATCATAGTAACCAACCTATTATTTTCAGTTCTCATGAAAATTAAATTATATTTATTTGAATTTCAGATATATTTACATTTAAAAATAAATATTTTCAAATTTTTATTTTTAATATTACATAAATATAAAGCTATTACCTCTAGTCTTTTATCTCAAATAGTATTTTCAAATAACTGGCTTTCAAAATTTCAAAACAGAGAATAGACAAACATCTAAAATAAAACCTCTGTGGAGAATTAGTTTTTATTTTATATCTGCTGTTTTTTTTTAAATTGCATTTTCATCTAAGAATCCTGCTGAGACTGTATTAACAGGTTTGATCAGATTATTAAAAGGCATGATGGCAAGAAGTTATAAGCAGTATACAGAATACGTTAAGTAAAAGCATGGTTTGTTAGTTCAAAACAGAATGAAGCTTAATTTTCATTTTAATAAAACATGATACTTGATCTTTCACTCACTCAACAGTGTTTTGCATTAAATTGTTCCATTATATTGCTGTGAATATGTTCATATGATTACAAGTGACCACATAACTTGCAGTTGAGATTTTTTGTGGAGATACGGGCTTAAGAGAATGTGAATTTCTTTTATGAAGGGGATGAGTTCAGTTTGATTTCTTGAATCTATGGATTGGTGTCTTTTTGCTGTGTCTGAGAATTCACATTTTTATCTGTGCCTCATTCTTGCTCTTTCCAACTTCTAGAACTTGGATTAGATATGTGATTTTGACATACTCACTTGATCATACATATCCCTTAACCTCTCTTTTATATTTTTCATCTCTTTGTCTTATAGTATACTCTCTCACAAACACATTAGTTATTTATGTATAGTACTCTGCTCTTCAACCCATCCATCGAATTTTTAATTTCAAATACTGTATTTTTCATTTGTAGCAGTTTTGTTTGATTCTTTTTTTGTATCTGTGTGTGTTTAATTATATTATCAAACCTTTCTTTTATTTCTTAAAATATAAATATATGTTTTCTATTTTGTTTCTCATAGTTTTAATTTCTGAATTTTTCATATCATTACTCCTGTCTTTGTTTCAGCTAGCTTTCACTCATGGTGCCTTATTTCCATGTTTTTCATGACTTAAAAAAAAGCAAAACCTTAGGTGCTTATTTTTTTCCTATCAAAATTCCTTTATATCTGAAGTATAAATTAAGAAAAAAATTTGCTTTGCTTTTTATCAGCTATATGGAAGCTCTGATGAAAACTGACCTTTTAAAATTAAATTCTTAACATGACATTTTTTTCTGGAACCCAGAGAATAGGGAACCTAGATTCTTCTTTGTGAGTTCTGGCTAATGATTTTGAATTCTCAGGAAAATTTTTCTTTTTCTCTGCTTTGAACCAGTGTTACAGAAAGAAGGATGATAAATATATTTCTAGTTCACCTGTATACTGAAGATGCAAATTTTTGATGTCCAAGGATTAAGGGTCCATAAGAACCGACACTCAAGTTTACTGGCTTAGCAGATGTCTCTAAGGCAAAAGCCACCTTCATATTTCCATGTACCTCTGTGATCCTTTCCTTCAGTCCCTAGCCTTGGTGTTGCTTACTTTCTTGCCTATTCATGTATATAATTGAGATTTAAGAAATAATGTGTTTTATCCAGTATTTAGTATATATTTTAAGTAGGACATTCTATCTGGACATCTAATCTGCCCTGTTGCAATAAATGAAAATTTAAGTGGATTGTTTTAGTGACTGAGGAAACACGAGATAGAAGGATCGAGGACATTGAACTTCCATAGACCTTTAAAACCCTGATCACTTAGCATATTTGCTGTTGCTTTGGAGGGAAACCAGCCCTGGCATCTGGCTTCTAGCTGAAACATAGGCTTTTATTCTAATATTAGTAGAGGACTTGTTTAATGATGCTAGTTCAGATTATTTTCTTTCCTAGCGTATGTTACAGTTGTTTCCAAGTTTACCAATAATCTATGTTTTTAAAAGAGACCAATATCTGGGAATATCATGATACTAAATTCCAGCTAAGGTAATGTGGGGAATAGGGATCGTTAGAAACAAGTAAGTGCAAATTGGAAATTTAGAAAGCTCACAATAGGCATTACTGCTTTTCATCTGAGGTGAGTTTCAGAGCTTTTAGGTCAAAATTCTCAAAAGTTTTGTTTTTTATTATGATCTCTTGACATGTACAGCTAACATAATATTTTGTTGTAATGCCTAGTGTCACATCATTTTTAGATTCGTTGCAGCTTGACTGTTTACAAATTTATTTTCCATTTGGTGAAACTTTATAGAATAGATAGTTGGTTTGTTTAAAGTAAATCTTTAAATTGTAACCTGGGACACATGCTGTTGCTCACATTTTAGCATTTACCAGGCTAACTCAGTGTGGAAGCTTGAGTCAGAGAACAGCTAAAACAGGAAACCTGGATTTGATTACTGTTTCACTGCATACTTGTCTTGTAACTGGGAATTTACTGTACCATTTGCACTTCATTTCCATTATTTGTAAAGTGGTACTAATACTAGTAATAAGGAATAAAATAATGAATTATGTAAAGCAGTTAACAGTAGTTAGCTGTTCTTCCAAAACGTTTGATATTTTAATTAACTGAGTTCTCTGTGAATAGCAAGGGTCTTATAAAAGATAAACAAATTCAAGAGCATTAAGGAAAACAATTCCATAGTGCTCATAAATAGGGAAATAAGATTAAAAGAGAATAAAAATTGCTTGAAATTTGCATGCAATGATAAACAGATAGGACTCATAAAACAAATAAAATATATAACGTCCAATGAAATTAAGAATCTGTCTGGAAGGGAGATTTGTTACTCTTAAACTATCTTTTTGGTCTCAGAGAAGTTTAATATCTTCATTTGAAACATCCTTAAATAGCAAATCTTTAATATTTTATATTATAATTTTAGTTTTATTTGTTTAGTTTTCTTATAAATAAAATATTTATTACAAAATACTTTTCTGATTTCCAAATATTTCTTTATCATTAGATTTAAGGTCATCATAAGCAAATTTTGCAGTCATATTTGATAACTATGCATAATTTATTTCAATTTCCCAGGCCAGCTAACTTTTTATGGCTCCAGTAATAGTATTTTATGATTATATTTTCAATTTGTAAACCAGACAGTAATGAAACTCTTCCCTCTTAATTTTCTAGGCATCACTTAATTTTAGAATGTGTCAATAACTAGTGCTCTCTAGAGAGATTTTATGTGCTTTAACAGTGGAACCTATTTTTTCTTCCACTGCCTAACCAAAATAGCATTTCTAGAATATGAATTAGGCTATTACTACTTTTCAGATAATATATTTAAGATTTTTTTCTAGTTAGTATAAAAACAAAGATTAATGGAGTTGACTTATTATCTCTGTTTTCTTGCTTAGGGTACTTCCATTGCTTTTCCATAGGATATTGAAATAGTGCAACAGAAATGCGATAAACCTGAAACTCATAGAGATCTAGATTCTGGTTGTGTTCTGCCACCGTAACCAGAGATTTTTAGAGATTTTGAGTGAGCAATTTGGTTATCTGTGAATCTCTGTTTTCGCCTACACAGCATGAAGATAATCACATAGCGTTCTGATAACAACTATCACACAAAGATGTTATAAAATGAAATTATATGTGAAACTACCCAGAAGAGTGTCTGATAAGTAATAGTTTTTATAATAATAATTACATGTGCTTCAATTTGGCAGTTCATACTCATTAAAATACATGCATGTGTGTGTATATGAAAAATCAGACCTTTTTGAATTTTATGTTTCCTAACACAAACACTTCTGCTGACACAACATACAAAACACATTTAGACACATTTGTTCTAATATCTGCCAGTGGCATATGAAATACAAAATATGCATGTATTTAACTGCATTAATTGTATCTAAACCTTAAGTAATACTAGCTTTTTATAGAATATTTTCCTTTTAATCAGGTTTTACTCTAAGTGTACTATCAGAACACTATGTCTCATACCCTGTATAGAGAATAAAGGAGGTACCTCACCAAAAAAAGTAGTGTTGCATATAGTATGAAACCTTACAAGATTCAAAGTTTCTTGTAAAATACCCTAAAAGTTCCAGTTTAAAAAACCTTTTAATGTTTTCTTCAAACACAAGGCTAGCAAGATTTTTCAAATTGAGCCATTTTTTCAGATGTATTTAACATTCTGCTGAAGGAATGGTCTACTGAATGAATTGTGTGATATGGTGCTGTTCAGTTGCATGAAAAAGTAATGTTAACCCATAGATCAAACTGATAAGTGACACTAAAGATCCATTTTGGAAAAAATGATGTAGAGGCCGAAGCCCCAAATATGCCTAAAGTGAAGAGATCTCTGCTTGGATTACAGAATGTAATAAAATATTGTCTGATATTTAGGTAATTAAAATTTTCAGGGAAGGATCTCATAATGACAGCTAAAAATAAAACATGGGAAGTCAAAGAGTGAAGCACAACAAGAATCATATGGAGAATAAAAAAGTTAGGATTTAACTGATAAATCCCTTACTAATCTCCTTTTATCTAAAGGAGGGAACTAGACAATGTGGCCTCTATCAGATTCTTTCAAGTACTTACACTTAACAATTCTGATATGAGATGAGAATGAAAGGTATTTCCCCCCCAGTATTTACATATTACATGGTACTTCTTCTATTTTTAAGTCACTGTAACAAATGCTATTAAATTAGATCTATTTTTAAAATAGAGTGTATGTACATAGAGAGGAAGGAAGGAAGGAAGAAAGGAAGGAAAGAAGGAGAAATGGAAGGAAGGGAGGAGGGAACAAAAGGAGGAAAAGAAGGAAGGAAGGAAGGAAGGAAGGAAGGAAGGAAGGAAGGAAGGAAGGAACGAAAAAACTCATCCAAAATTTTGTAACTAGAGAATTTTCCCGAGTACTGATTTTATGTTCCTTCTTCTATTCTACATTTATTCCCATCAGTTTCTTTGGTGAATTAGGGACTTGAGGATGTGCCTGGTATGTTGGAGAGGAACAAACTAACACTCTTAATTTCAATATTTCATTTTTTCTTTATAAGTGCCATATGTATAACATATATTTAGACCATGTAAGATGAAATTTTTCTTATAATAAAAGGAATATGAAATTATTTTATCATCAAATTGAAAAACATCTTTGATTGTGTAACTAATATATGGCTTGATTTCAAGATATTTCAAATTGTATGATAATTGAACAAAGTTGAGGTCTTCATTTGATGAAATATTTGATCTAATGAGAAACAGTCAGTGTATTTTTCTCAAAATTCATATAATATGATTATTAATGAGTTGCTGTATATACTTGCTTAAGAAAAATCAGGTACTGTGGTGTTTATAGTAGTTACAGTGTTGGGCATAATTTGATACCTGTGATGTGCCCACACACCTACCCATCCACATAAATTTATTTAACTCACTAGCTTACAAATACATTAAGAAATATACTTTACATTGTAAGCAGTTATTGTGAGAGCCAGAAATCTAGACCTAGATCTTGGTTGATATTTTTCCACTATAAAATAATAATAGAATATAGTATGTTGCTTCTGTATGAAGGTAGTATTGGCATTTAGAGTAAATTGCAGAGATGCTTGATATTAAACAATGTTAACTTCACTGGAAAGAGATTTAACTTTTTAAGTTTTATAACCATGATTTAAATGTATATGTGTATACACATGTAAACAAATAAACAGTATAGTTTACCAAAGTATGGTTCTAATGGAAATAAAGAATATACATAAACATGTGTATATTAATTATATCTATATCTATTTATATATATATATATACACACACACACACATACCATTTACATTAATTTTCCTAATTGATATGAATTTCCTTCTCCAAAGTAATAAATAAATTGAATCTCACAAAAATAATCAATATGAAATATTTGGAACAAAACCTTAAAGCTCTGCAAGAAATTGCTTCTGGATTATGAAGCAAATAGAAGTTGTGAAGCAGAAGCTTTCATTTTTATTCTGCTCTTATATTTGCCAGCTTTTGGTGTTATAGATATTAACTTTTATAGATGTCATATATTTTTATGGTAATCATTCAGCTTTCTGTTTGGTGAGGAACTAGACTCCTGTTTCTTGAACAAATGCATGACCAAATTACCACATGTCTTCAGTATCTTTAAAGGCATTTTTTCCTGTTTAACAATTTATGATTGATTTTTTAGATCAAAAAGACTTCAGATGCTTATTTCTGCTAGAAAAAAATAACATGTTCACATTTTTTGCAAGGTTATCCATAAGGTAATATAATACCATTTCTCTACTTCAAAAAACCCCATTCAGATTTATCAGAACACAAATGATTAGTTCTGTGTCCATATAAGTCATCAAACAGAATAGGATGTTTATGATTCATGTGCAATAGATATTTTGCATGATTATTTTTATCTCTTTTGCTTTCCTCATTATAGAATAACTTTCATCCAGATGTTTCAGTGAATTTCTTTACTTTTTATAAAGGAATTTTAAAATTATATGTTTATGTAAACATTTGAGTATATGTCTCTGAAGGATTTAATTTTCTGTTAAAAATGTAATTACAATAATTATAATAGCATCACAATAAAGAATATTTTCCTAATATAATCAAACATTTAGTCAGTATTTAAACTTCTAATTTTGCCATAAGTGCATTATTGTTTTTATAAATAACTTAAATATAAATTTTAAGCATTTGTTTGAATAAAATTCACATAGTATCTCTATAATGTAATCAGTTGATATATATCATATACCTGTTTTAATTTTTAAATTAAAATCTCTCCTTTTTCTGTTGGATATATTTACTGGTGGAACTGAATAGTTTTTCCTGCAGAGTTTCATACAGTATCATTCTGATTGTATAACTGTGGTGATGTTTATCATGTTCCCCTGTTTTCTGTATTACCTGTATATTGGTGGTTGTCCATCAAATGAAAAGTGGTCAGATTTAGGTTGTTTCCTTGTTATTTGAAAAGATTATTTCATAAAAATAGTTGGTTCCCTTGTCTCTTTTGATTTTTCTTAATAGTAGTTTATTGATGTATACTTAACAGATTTTATACAAATATTGTTTATAGCTTGATGAATTATGATAAATCTATATACCCAAGTAATATGAAGATCAGAATATACATGTGTAGTACTCCAGAAAGTCTCCTTGTGCCCCTTTCTGCTAAAGCTCCTCACTCCCACATTCTCTCACACACAGGCAAATACTAATCTTATTTTTTTATCGTCACAGATTATTTTGGTGTGTTCTTGTACTTAGCATGTATTATTTTGCATCTGGTTTCTTTCATTCATCATGTTTTTGAGATGTGTCCGTGTTTTTAAGTATATCAATAGCATGTTTCTTTTTATGGCTGAGTGGTATTTCATTATAGGAATAGATCACAGGATGTTTTTCCTATCCTCTGTTGATGGACATTTATGTTATTTCTAGTTTGGGGCTATTATGAATAAAGCTCCATGAACATCTTTGGAAAAGTCCTTGTGGAAAAAGTGCATTCATTTCTCTTGAAGTTGAGTACCCTAGGAGTAGAATTGCTGGATCAGAGGGTAGAAACTGCAAAAGAGTTTTCTGTAGTGGCTGTGCTCTTAACTCCCACCAGCTTTGTATGAGAGGTTAAGGTGTACCACATCCCTAACATAACTTGTTATTGTCAGTCTTTTTAACAGTAGCATTTCAATGAGTGTGGTATCTCATTGAAGTTTTAATCTGCAATTCACCCATAGCTAATAATATTGGACCTTTTAAATATGATACCTGGACAATCAGATATTTGCTGTTATAAAGTGCCTTTCAAACCTTTAGCCAAAAATATTTTAAAAATTAGATTATTTTCATTTTCTTTATAGATTTATAGGTGTTTTCAAAAATATATTCTGGAAGTGTTTCCTTTTTCTGTTGTTGTATTGTTGAATATTTCACATTTTTAATAAGTCTTTAGTGGGAAGTAGTTTTAAATTTTGATAAATTGAAGTTAATCTTTTTTCTTCTAAAATTATTACCATTTGTGTCCTGTCTAATTAATATTTGCCTCTTCTGCCATCATGAATATATTTATGTTTTCTTCTGGAAATATAATAACTTCAGTTTTTATAACCTTAGCTTTTAGATTTACATATATAACCCATTTTATTAGTCATTGTGTTCTCCCGAGAAACAGAAGCAGAAATACGTATGTATATAGGTAGTCATAGATATAGATATATATTGATATATATCAGTAGGATATATGTGAATCATATATATCTATGAATAGGATATATATAAATCCTATATATCATGTCTATAGCATGATACATAAATTGATATGTACCTGTGGTATATTATAGATGTATATCATAGATATATATATCTCTCTTTTATGTATCTATATGTGAAAAGATTTATGATTTATTGTAAGGAATTGGCTCACATGATTATGGAGACAGAGAAGTTCCAGGATCCGTTGGAGACCTAGGACAACTGGTATTGTAGTTCCTGTCCAAGTTTGAAGGCATGAGAATCAGGAGAACTGATTGTGTAAGTTCATGCCAAGTCCATAGACCTTATGACTGGAGAATCTATGGTGAAGAAGTCTCTATCTGAGGGCAGAAGAAAGATATTCCAGTTTAAACATTCAGAGAATGTAAATTCTCCATTCCTCTACCTTTTTGTTCTATTTAGACCTTCAAGGGATTGAATGATGCCTGCCCGTTTTGGGGAAGGCAGTCTGCTTTACTTAGTTTACCAATTCAAATTCTATCTCACCCAGAAATTCCTTCACAGAAGTACCTAGAAATAATGTTTAACAGGAGAATCTGAGTGAAATAGTCTTAATGCTTTACCTTGGAGAGATACATGACAAAGAACAGTTTATTTTGAAATTTTTTGCTCTGATTTTTTTTTGCAGCCCCAGTTTTTATTATCTGCCTCATTTTCATGTCTGTGATTTTGCAAAGCTGTCTATTGGTTTCATTAACCAAATACCTAGTTAGATAAACAAAGCCCAACGGGGATGGAAAGAATTTATTTAATGTTCAGCAGTAGTTGTTTTACTACTCAGTAAGTCTCTAGTACTTTATCAAAATAAAAAAAAAAGAAGTGTTATTTGGTATATGTGAAGAATATATTTACAAAAGTATTATTTCTGTTCCCCCCCCGATTCCATGGTACAGTCTGGTGTTTTTTTGTTTGTTTGTTTTGTTTTGTTTTTGTTTTGCCTTTACAAACTGTTTGCTGATTTGGCAAAGAAAATTGCCTCAACATGAATGAATAAGTATTAGTTCGTTACCTGTGCTTAATTAATACAAATAAAACTGATGAACCCAATGTCAAATGTGCTGTTGAAAGCTTTCTATTTTATAAGCACCCCTCAGCATTTATGATTTATTAAATATTTTATTCAGCAAACATTGAGTACTGTGTATTGGTCTGAGACTTTGCTAAGTGCTGTAGATCCAAAAATGTCTTAGAGAGTGCACTATCAAGAAAACAGATGGCTAAATAAATAGTTCAATTATAGGTATATTAAGGAAGGTTATGGGAAATTGAAGTCCAGGCAGATTGTTTTGGCTGGAGCAGGAAGACCCATGGAGAATAATTAATAATGAATTCGAAGAGATCAAGGGAATGGCAGAAGTTAGAAAAGTTTTTAGATTTAATGCCATGATTTAACATTACACTTACTGGATATGGATTGAAGGAGCAGAAAGAGAGGTCTCTTTATGACGTTTCATGTCTGTAGTTTGAGCTTGGCTGTTTGGTATGGTAGACCTATCCTGTACTTTAATTATAGTTCTATAATAATTGCTAAGTGACTTCAGATAATAGAGTTCTGAGTCCTCGCAAGAATCAAGTTTTGGTCATGAGAAAGGAATGATACTGCAATTATCTGTGATGATTCCGTGGATCTGTAAGGTAGTGTATTTTTTGTTTATTTTAGTTTTTTAAATAAGTGGTACATAAAATATTGAATATTTTCTTCTACGAGTTCCCACTATTATCTTCCACATGGAAGTTGCTCTATGTGACAGAGTCCTCAGTGGCTGCAAATTACATTAGGCAGTAATAACAAATACACATAAATGAAATTGTGGGTGCATTAAAACTATTTTGATAGTTTTAATGGGGTCAGTGTTGATTTCAAAAGAGCAATGTGATATAAGATATCTGTGTGTGGAAGATAAAATGCTGATTTCCTTTAGGGCCTTGGGGAAATTTTGGCAGCTTCCACTTTAAAGAGAGAGTCAATAAGGGGATGATAATTTGATATTATCTAGTATCCTTGCTTCCTCATAATTCCAGTTTCAGTCAAGGTTAAAACGAGCAATTATTTCAGTTATGAAGGAGATAAGATTGTTGGTGTAACTGCTGGTTTTAATGGAACAGAAATTCCAGGGGTCCCAGAGAAAGAGGTAGCAGGAAAAGTACCAGTGACAGTAGAATTGCTGGGAGAATGAAGTGCTGATGTAGGAGTCTAGGAAAGGACATGTTATGGAGGTGAGTGTGGACTCAACATAAGGAGGTGGACATTTGTGGCAGGAAGCAGAGACCTGGAGATTTGACCCCAATGTATGAATTGCCCAGCTACTTCTGCACTTAAGACTATAAGGTAAATGATCCAGAAATACAAACCTCCCTTTTAAGACAATTATATATGCTGTCAAAATGTAAACACAATAACTACCTAACTACAAGCTCTCAATACTCAATGATTAAGTAAATATAATCATTTACTTAAGCACTTTTTTCTTGAACTGAAAAAGTTTTAGATGCACATACACATAAAGTCACATATTTTTATCCTGAATTACTACAAATGAATATATCACAAATAATGCTAGACTTCTCAATCACTGGTTTCCACTTGTATTCTTTGGCTGGTTGTACCCCGTATACTTGGGCATATTCACTTTAAGTCCCATGAAAAATAGTATATTTTATTGTTATATTAAAGTATATTCTACTTTTTTATCAAATATATTAGGTTAATCTGAAATTTGAATTTAAACTTCCACTTATTTTAATGAGGATCTATTATATATGCTGTAATTTCTGGATACCCAATAACTCTAAAACAATATTGAGCCAGTAGATTCAGTGGGAATGACATTGTCACTTTTTTGGACAGGTCTCTATGGGTTTATGTCCAAAAATATAGATTGACTTTATGGTATATTTGTGATATCTATGTGATAATATTCTTATTCCTTTATTGGGTACTAGGATGGTTAATAGCTCTTCTTTAGATTAGGTATGTCATAAAGAGAGATACTTGAGAATTCTTTTTAAGGAAATAACAACAATATATTCCAGATATTGAATCCGAATACCTGATATTCTTAGGGATGGAATGACTACGAAAGATGATATAGTTTGATTAGAAAGATGATAGTGTTAGTGCCAAACAGTTGTTTCTCAAAGGTGACAGATAAAATGCTGTTTGTCTTGGTCATCTTGGGCTGCTATAACAAAATACTATAGACCAGGTGATTTAAAATGCAGACATTTATTTCTTGTGGTTCAGGAAGCTGGGGAATCTGAGATCAAGAAGCTGGCAGACTTGGTTCTTGGGGAGAGCCATCTTCCCTGCTTTCAATCAGCTGCCTTCTCGTTTCATTCTCTCATGGCAGAAAGAGAAGCTTTTATAAGGGCACTAATCCCATCATGGGGGCCCTACCTTCATGATCTCATCCAAATCTGATTATCTCCCAAAGGCCTCACTTCCTAATACCATCACATTAGGGTTTGGGGCTTTAATATATGCGTTTTGTGGGGAAACAAACATTCAGTCCACAAGATTGTCCATACACTGAAGATTCTTAAACACATGAATGGCATTATTATATTTGAATCTGGTAGTAAGTAGGTAGAGGATCAGTTTGAGTCAGTTTACAGCTAGGAGTGTATTATTAGAGTTCAGATGTGAAATGGCAAATTTTCTGCATCTTGCTACTGAGTACCTGGAGAAATTACATGGAGGAAGACTTACCACAGTTTAGTGTGATTCATGGAACACATCACATTCTACTCAGGTATGGCATTATAACAACATCTTGTTTCTGAGACACTTTAGTAAGTGATTAACTGCTAAATGAAAGTATGAACACAGATACACTTAAAATTTATAAAAGTGTCTTTTGCTGACCCAAAGGGACATTCTGGAGTTTTCAGCTTGAATTTTAAGCGCATTCCACATTTTATCTGTTTTTGTTGCAGGACAGCAAATCATTTTGGAGTGAAAAAGGGAGATTCTTTTTACTGTCTATTGGTGTGCATATATCTGTATGTGTTTTAGAGAAAATTCTGATATGCTAAAAGTAATCAACAATACAGACAAAAGATATGCAATAAAAACAATAAACTTATGAAGTGTCATATTATTTTACTTTCATAACACATAATTTTGTTCCATATATAACTTTAGTATTCAATTCATACACTATGTACTTTATAGCATATCTGTTTTTATTTCTACATCCACATGAAATTGTAATGTGTTAGGGCAGAGTCACATGCCTCCAAAAGTGAGAAAGACAGTAGTATAGAAACAACTGGACTGTACAAAATAAAACTATAGTACTCCTTTGATAATTCTTCCTGTTGGAATTTGCTAGAAGGAAAGGCATACATACATATACAAACACATATACAGACATCTAAAATCAAACGTTCTAATGAAAGGAATGATCGAAATGAGAAATGCTTCTTTTTGCTTTGAGACTAAAAGAGCACTTATTTTTGCTTCAGTTCTTTTTGCTTCCTTCTCAGTGGCCCAGGGACCTGGGTGGGCTTATATAATGTACAGATAAAAAGGAAATGCCTGTCTACTCTCTGACACCCAGCCTCTTTCACCAAAGAAAGTTGTGAACATTAATTAATGTGATTTACTCAGCTCCTCCAAACACAAATGCTGTCTGGGCCAGACCTAATGGGACTTCAGCTTTGCCTTTACCAGCATGGCTAATCGAAATCCCTGTGCAATCCTTTTTCTGGCTTCACTGTGTGCTCAGCAGACACACTTATTTCCTTTGAACATTTCTTTCTGACGAATATGGTGCCAAAGTTATACATATGGGGATCCACATTTTAATGAAATGAAGTATTTTAATAGAAGAATTAAAAGCATTCATCACTAACTACTGAAATGACCGTCTAGCTACCAGCATAACAAAAATAAGGACTGTCCTGCTTAAATTGCTACTTAAATCGTGAGCACTCTACTCTGAATGAGTATCATTTGTTTAATCAATTATATTCTCATGGACTCAGACCATATGACTTACAGATATATTTAATACAATTTTAACCATAAATGGCATTTTTAACTTTAGATTTAATATTTTATAATAATTATAATAAAGACTAAAACTTCTTTTTAATGTAAACATGTAGGAAGAAATGAATTATTAGCCTAATAACTAAATGATGTCATAAACAGTCACAGTATATTAGCATACTCCACAGCTGTTTGGAGATAAAATTTACAGAATCAGAGTCTTAGTTTTCTTTCTCCTACCACTGTATTTTACATGTCTGAACAAAGATTCACATCTACAAGTTATTCCAATTTGCCGGAGCATGCACAGATCTTCAGATACAAATTTCAACTAATTATATTCAGAACAAAATGAAAATGCTCTGAATGACAATGAGGGAGACTCCTTTATCAAAGCCTGTGTCAAGAGAAGACTATCAGCTTTTTCTCAAAAAAAAAAATTAATTAATCTCACATAACTAAACTGAGGAAAAATAGAACTCTCTTCCTGTTTCTTTCTTTTTCTGTCGGCTATAGATAAAATTAACTTTGGAATTAAAAGGAGGCATGCTTTATTTTAAACATTTTACCCATCCTAATTGTAATTTAGTCAAATAAATACACAGTGGTATAATTTAAGCTGGTACCATATAAAGTACAAACATACTTTTAAAGCATTAAGAGGATCTTGCATATCTATTCAACAATTTTATGGTATGAGTATATACGTATTTTAGTGGAGCAGAAAAATAATGAAAAAATGTGAATCAGGAAAAAACAGCATCATCAAATTCAGCTTGTATTTGAGAAGTAACAGACAAAAAAATGTAAGTGAAGAGATTAAAGGGAAAAAAATTAAGTGACAGTCCAGACCCTAGGAAGGCACACAAGCAAATAAATACAACAAGAATCCAAGAATATGATTCACATTGGTTAGTGTGATACCGATAGATGATTCAGATGAGGAATGCTTTGTAGCCATTCCTTACCACCAGCTTTTCAAATGTCCCTGAATAACCACTTTTTCTTTTCTAAAATTTGGGTCTTAATTAAAAGCAAACCTTTCTTGTACTGTTTGAAAGAAATAGTACAACAATTTATTATTAGGATACTGCAGCCCATTTCCTGACATCTTTTATTTGATAATTGGAAATTCAGTACTATAAGCTGCCGACAAATTGATGGTGTATAGAAAAAAAGTAATGTGTTATGTACATTTCAATTTTTGTGTGCTCCATATTATTTTGCTTCAAAATATACATTTTCATAAATTATCTTTTTAGAACTTGCATATAACAACTTTTATCTTATCCCTGTATTGTTTATGTCATCTTCTAAAAATAATGACTCTAATTGACAAAATAAAGAGTTCTTTAAAACACAAGTCCTCAGATTAATACTCCTCCCAGAAGTGACACATTTCTCAGAATTTTAGTATGTGATTTATTGATTTTCATTGCATGGGAGAGTTCACAGGAAATTGTCTTCCATAGAGGGTGACAGAGTAAATGTATGCTTAGAGTGATATGTGGTATTAGGACTACTTTCTATGATGAGATTGTGATGATTTTAAAATTTTAGTGCATTTTGAAACATTTCTGTAATTGTTAACCATATGCTGTTACACAAACCAATTTCACTAAGTTTTCTTTTCCTGTTACTGGGTTGGAATGATTAGGAAGGATTTTATTGTCATGGTAGGGGTAATGAAGTTGTTAGCATGTACTGTTTTCAGGTATTGTTAGTAATTTTGTGAGTTAGTTATAACTTATTTACACTTGGAAGAAATATATGGAGAACAATGAATAGTAGCTTCTCAACAATTTGAAACACTATCTGGTAGTGACATTAAAAACACTCTAGTTGTTTCTATACTACTTTCTCCTTGATTTTTTTGGTACCATGCAGCTCTGTTCTAACAAATTACAATCTCATGTGGATGAAAAAATAAAAGTGGATTTGCTTTTAAAGAACATGGGGTATGAATTTAATACTAAAGTTATGTAAGAAATAAAATTATATGCTATGAAAGTAAAATAATATGGCATTTCAAAGCTTTCATATCAAAAATAAATATCATTGCCATTGAAGTCACTACCTTGGAAGTAGTTTTGATTTAGTTATTGCCATTTGCATGCTTTTTAAAAGCAACAATTGATAGTAACATTGATATCCCCTTTTTAAAGGAGAGAGAAATGAGGGAAGGGAATATTGGGGAAGGATGTTATATAAGAAACTCATTGGTTGCTTAAATAGAGCTTCATGTGTTAGCAATTACATTACTTTGGTGGGGAATCAAAACAAACTGGTTTTCAGCTTTACAGTTACAGAATTTAGAATACTTCAAAAAGAATAATGAATACTCAAAAATATTTTCATTTAAGTGGACTCACATTAATAATCTTGGAAGAGATTACTTTATAAATAAAAATCCTAATCCATTATTCCCATGTAGTTACCAAAATAGTTTTAATCCATCACCTGAATGTTTCTTTCCTGATTAGTACTTAAGAAAACTAAATAACCAATGACAAAGCATTTAGGGACAATGGGGAAAAAAGATAATCTGAAAGGATAATACCTTGAGCTTGAGGTTTGAAAGAATAAATCCATTTCTGTCCCACAGCCAGTGCTCTCCAGTACACAAAGTACTTAAGTGTACAGACCCATTAACACTCCTGGAAAATACTTGCTAGTACTTGTCAAATTCTCAACCTTTAGATCTGTTTCTGTAATCAGCATATAGGTAGACCATTTTTCTTCAGTTAGCACATTCTTTCTTCATATAAGGTGCAACAAAATTTATTAAGTTCACTTTCTTGCTTGTAAACAGATTCTTAACATTGACACTGGCATTAGACTGTTACCTTGGTTGAACCTCTTCTGTGTTCTCAAATTTTGTAACAGCATATTTGCATGAAAACTTGTGGGTTATTCTTCTAGATGATGGAGAATAGCCATGAAGAGATTAGCCTTCCTACTTTCATGCTGAAAATTCTAAAAGTTTCTTAGTGTGAAAATGATGTATGCAGTACTTATGTTCTGCAGTATGTCATACATAAAAGTTTCTTATGCTAATCATAATAGTATATGTGAAAGAAAAGACCAAAGTTGGGTGTAAAACAAACTTAAGAAAAGATCAATTTTATTAAGGAAGAAATGCTATCAAACAGTAGTTACCTATTATAGGAGGATCTAAAGAACAGAAACAGATTCTTCAAATTGCTTTACCTGACATGTTAAGAAAATAGAAGGGCTGGTTCCAGTTGAAAAATTAGCCAGAATGGAGACTCTGAAAGTTTATTTTTACTTTGGTTTATGTAAACAAACAAGAAGGAGTACAAAGATAAATAATATATGAATAAGTGAACACAGCTTTTCCATACCTCTTTAGTTCCTCACAGAGAGTGAACCGAAATTTGGTTTTCAGTGCAGCTATTAAATAAGCCTCCCAAGTTTGATACTATTAGAACAGAGAAGGATCCATATCCTCGCTTAACCACCCGTTACTTTATAAGTTGGTTTCTTTGCCATAGACACTAGCTAATTTATTCTGTTTCTCCCCACATCAACATTATCTATAAACCATCTTTATGTGTGTGTGTGTGTGTGTGTGTGTATAAAAATAAATGTATTTTCCTTGCATGTACCTAATAAGCCTCTTTGTCTCTTTATGAAAAGTGTGACTTTCTTCTATTTAATTAGATTTAAGGGAGAATATACGCTACATAAAACAAAGGATGATTCCACTGTTGTGAAATACTCTCTTCACTAGGACAAACGTATGCTTTAAAATTAGTCATTTTACTATTAGAAATTATAGCTATTATTGAGGCCATTTTGGCTAACCTTTTCAGAGGTTACTAAGTATTTTAATTTGTAACTTTTGAGATAATAATATTCTATTTTAACTATTGTATGAGATTGTCAAATGAATGAATCTTTGAAATAGCTGTGGGCAGACTGTATATCATCATCAGCCAACATGACAGCATGGAGGCGTTATTCACATTACTAACAACACAAGCAGAAAAGGAGAATGGAGCAGTGTTTTGTTTAACTGTTCTTTCTATTTCTTTGATGATGATGTTTAAGCATAAAAATTGGCAAAGGAGATATTCTAAGGAAATTTGAAATGTGATTGAAGTTATAACAAATTATAACCATCTTAAAATCACTCTGCTTAAACATTTCAGTGGACTTGCAGAAAAACTTATAGCTAATAAATTCCCTAAGTTTTCTAATTCCACCTTAGTGCCAATAAGTTATCTGCTTTTATATATGAAAGTATTTTCTTTAAATGCAACTAATTTACCTTAAGTTTCAGTTCAGAGTGATTGCTGTTAACGTAATTCTTGGTGTGGAGTTTGTGATGACAATGAGTAAGTGTCTGATTTCTTCATGAACAATTAATTATTGGTGGTGACATGAACTACATAAATGTCCTGAAATGGGAGGAGAAATTTTTTTTCAAGTTTAACACTCATGTATATTGTCCCTTCAACTTCCAAATCAAGCTTTCTTAATTAACCAGATTTGGAATTGTGTTTGTTTTTTGGGGGGGAGGTAATTATATTTATTTATTTAATTTTTAGTGGAGGTACTGGGGATTGAACTTAGGACCTTGCACATGCTAAGCAGGCACTCTACCACTGAGTTATACCAAACCCCCATGGAATATTTTTAAATTTAATGCCAGACACAACTTACATTTTATCATTAACTGGATAATAATTCTGTTGTCTTAATATTGATGTAGTTTTAATTCCTCAACTGAAGTAATGAGGTAAGTACACAAGTAAATTATTATAAAAAATTAAAGAGAGAAAATATTAGTGTAAGCATTTAAAATGGGCTTTTCTTTAGCTCATGAGCAAGGCTAAATGTGTGTTTGTCTTTCTGCATAATTTTGGTCACTTAAGCATAGCTTTGGATAACTAAAAACCACTATATACTGTAGAATCACATTTCATTCTTCATTTGTTACCCATTTTCTTTCAAAGAAAAGGGAAAGAGTTTGAAGTTTATCAAATCCTTTAAGTTGGGGAAGCCCAAAGTGGGTCTTAGTTGAAAATGAGTATTTTTTTTTTTTGTATTTTATTCTCCTGTAAAAATCCCAGTGAGGTTCTAAATCCATCTCATCCTCATATATATTTCCCTTCTCTGAAAAGAAAGTGAATAATGATTAAGTAATGTAAGAGATAGCCAGATCAAAATAAGCTGTTGCATCCAATTTTCTTAGTAAATATTTTCAAAAGAAACTTGTACAACTGGTGAATATTGAATCCTATGCATTGAAGTTACTGGTCTCTAGGTAAATGTAAGGATGTATTTACTCCTTTAAATAGAGAATAATTTTATTATGATGATTTTCCAAAATGACTAAAAGGATTGTTAGTAAAGCAATCTCTGTATCTGTTAAATACTTAGCTATGTTATGTTATAACTTGAGGTTGGGTACAATGAGAAAAAACCAAGAAATGCATTTTAATATATATGCAGATGAAATATAATTTATAACTATAACTATAGTTGGGTATTACTAATCACATTCAAGCAAAACACACACACACACACACACACACACACACACACACTTTTAAGCTACTGTTACTAATCACATTCAAGCAAAACACACACACACACACACACACACACACTTTTAAGCTACTGTTACCACTGTGGCATTCCTAGTCTCTCTAGATACTACTTTGGAAAGCCAGGGAAAAAGAACAAGAAAAGCCAGTGGCAAGTGTTAAAATGTATCTATTAGACTTAGAATTTTGTCAGTGGAACATGATTGCAAGGCATTTTTGCTTCCAATAAGCATGGCATAAAGCACAAGCGTGCATAAGGAAAAATAGGGTGAGATGAACTTAAGGAGTATCTGGAAAATGTATTATAAATCAGTGGTTTGCTAAGTTTTAAATTGGCTTTTAAAAACTAATGAAAGAATATTTGGAATTTCCTGGAGTGCTTATTGTATCAGATATATTGCTGTAGAAAAGTATATATTCTTTTGTTTAATAAAAAGTCTGTTGTTCGCTAATGTATTAAAATATAATATTGAGAAATTTAAATAGATCTCTATTATGAAGTTAAAATTTACCTTCTGAGTAACAAAACTTCACTTGTTATTTTAAGTTCACAAGATACTGTGCCATTGAGGTGATTGAATACAATGGACGCAAAGTGGTCAAACATTGATTAACTTCATGTAGTTCATATGTTGGGGGCTGAAGCCTAACTCTTCAGGCACTACTCACATACAAAGCCCAGCTCTTCAGCTTAATATAAGTGAAGCGACTTGAGATATTAAAAAATGCCAGTCTCTTGACTGACAAAAATAGGAAATGACAGGAATAATTTCAAATAGATCCTAGCAAATTAAGCATAATATTTATTAATAGCATCATCTTTGTTAATAAGGAGCAGCATATTAATAAGTACTGGGCAAACAAAATGGACTTCAGAGATCAGATAAACTATGCAAATGGATGAAGGTCATCATATCAAATTATGAAAGGTTAGAGATAACATTATTTTAGAGGCTTAAATATACTGGTTGGTAAGTAACTGAGAAATTCAAAAGCATCTTCTCTTGGCTCTGAAGATTATCCCATGCAGTGGAAATATGCATGTGCCTTAAGTTGATTATCAGTATACTTACTAAAATCTAGTGTGTAGGCAGTTACTGCCTCATATTTTACCATCTTTGTTGGAAATAATGACTTTACAAGGATATCCTGTTTTGTTTGTGTTTGTTTCCAGGTTTTTTGTTTTTGCCGTAAATTTTTTTTTTTATTTTTAGAAAATACACGTAACATAAAATTTACCCTCTTAACAATATTGAAGTGTACATATTTAAATATTTGTATATATGTGTACATACATCTCTTTGAGACCCTGCTTTCATTGTTTTAGTATACATACCCAGAAGTAAAACTGCAGGATCACATATTAATACTTTTTTAATTTTTAATTTTTGAGGAATCCCATACTGTTCTCTGCAGAAGCTGTACTGTTTTATATTCCCACCTAGAGTGAACAAGTGTCCAGTTTCTCCACATGCTCTGCAACACTTGTTATTTTATGTTTTTTTTTTTTTTTATGGTAGTCATCCTGTTGGTGTGCAGTGGTATTTCATTGTAGTTTAGATTTGCATTTCCCTAACAGTTAGTGATGCTAAAAATTTTTTTCATGGGTTCTTGGCCATATGTATATTGTCTTTGGAGAAATGTTTGAGTCCTTTACTTGCTTTGAATTAGGTGAATAGCTATTGTGTTGTTGAGTTTTACGTGTTCTTTATATATATTCTGGATATTAATCTCTTATTAGATATACGCTTTGCAAATATTTTCTCCCATTCTTTGGGTTGTCTTCTTACTCTGTTTCCTTTTTGTATTCTGTATCTTTTGCACAAAATTTTAAAATTTTCATGAAGTTCATTTTGTCTATTTTTTCTTTTGTTGCCTGAGCCTTTGATGACATAGCCAAGAAATTGTTGCCAAATACAATGTCCTGAAACTTTTGTCCTACGTTTTCTCCTAAAAGTTTTATGGTTTTAGGTCTTAGATTTGTTTTGGGGACATTTTGAGTTAATGTTTGTGTATGGCGTAAGGTAAAGGTCCAACTTCATTTTTACTGCATGTAGATATCTAATTTCCCCAGCAACATTTGTTGAAAGCTCTGTTATTTCCACATTGAATAGTCTTGGCCTCCTTGTCTAAAATCATTTGACTGTGTAATCAAATGTTTACTTCTGGCTTCTGTATTCTGTTCTATTAGTCTATATGTCTGTTTTAAAGTCAGTATTGCACTATTTTGATTACTGTAGCTTTATAGTAAGTTTTGAAATCAGAAAGTGTGAGTCACCTAGTTTGTTCTTTTTCAAGATTGATTTCATCGTTTGTGATTCCTGGAGATTCCATATAAATTTTAGGATAGATTCTCCTATTTTTGCAAATAGTTTTTGGAATTTTGATAGGGGCTGCATTGAATCTGTAGGTTGCTTTGGGTAGTACTGACATCTTTAAAACATTAAGACTTCCAGTCCATAAACATGGGATGTATTTCATTTTATTTATGTCTTTAATTCTTTCAGGAATGTTTTGTAGTTGTCATTATACAAGTCCATCACCTCCTTGATTACATTCATTCTTAAGAGTTTTATTCTTTTCGATGCTATTGTAAATGGAATTGTTTTCTTTATTTCCTTTTCAGACTGTTCATTGTTAATGTATAGAAATGCAACTTATTTTTGTGTTTGTTTACTCTGCATATTTCCTAACTTGACTTAATCTGTTTATGTGTACTAATAATTTTTGTCGATCCTTGGAATTTTCTGTGTATAAGATCATATCATCTGTGAACAGAAATAATTTTCTTTCTTTCTTTCCAATTTGAATGCCTTTTATTTGTATTGCCCAATTGCACTGGCTAAAACTTTGAGCATTGTATTAAATAAAAAGTGGTGGAAGTGGGCATCCTTGCCATGTTCCTCATCTTAGAAGAAATTTTTTCATCTTTCCATTGAGTGTGATGCTTAATGTGGATTTTTCCATATATGACTTTTATTATGTTGAGGTAGTTTCCTTCTAGTCCTAATTTGTTGAGTGTTTTTATCATGAAAAGGTGTTGAATTTTGTCAAATGCTTTTGTCAAATGCATCAATTGAGATGATCCTGTGTTTTTTCCTCTTCATTCTATTAATGGTACACTGATTGATTTTGAACCATGCTTGCATCCCAGGAACATATCCCACTTAATCAGTGTATAATCCTTTCAATATGCTACTGAATTTGGTATGCTGGTGTTTTCTTGAGAGTTTTTACATCAACATTCAAAGAAGTTATGGTTTTATTTTCTTGTAGTGTTTTTGTCTGGTGCTGGTGTCAGGGTAACAGTGGCCTTGAGGATTAGGAGGTGTTGCCTCCTCTTCAGTGTTTTAGAAAATTTTGACAAGGGTTTGTGTTTGTTCTTTAAATGTCTGTTAGGACTCACCAGTGAAGACATCAGGTCCAGGACTTTTATTTTTCAGAATATTTTTGATTACTGATTAAATCTCCTTACTAGTTATAGGTTTATTCCAATTTTCTATTTCTTTGTGAATTGGTCTTTGTATGTTTTATGTTTCCAAAACTTTATTCATTTCATCCATATATCCAGTTTGTTTATATAAAATTATTTATACTGCTCTCTTATGATCCTTTTTATTTTTGTAGACTCAACAGTAATGTCCTCACTTGAATTTTTTATTTAAATAACTTGAATCCTCTCTCTCTGTTTCTTAGTTGGTCTAGCCAAAGATTTGTCAATTTTGTTTATCTTTTTCCACAACCAACTTTCGGTTTCATCGATTTTTTCATATTGTTTTTTTATTTTCTATTTGTTTTCTCTCTGCTCTAATGTTTATTATTTGTATCCTATGCAAAGCTTTGAGTTTAGTTTTTTCTTCTTTTTCTAGTTCTTAAGTTGTAAAAATGAGTTGTAGATTTAGATCTTTCTTTTTTTTAATATGAGATTTTAACATGAGATTTTATCAATTTCCTCATTAGCACTGCTTTCACTTTGTCCTATAAATTGGTATATTTTGCTTTCATCTTCATTTGTCTGAGTATTTTCTCATTTCTCTTGTAATTTCTTCTTTGATCCATGGTTGTTTAAGAGTGTGTTGTTTAATACCCACACTTCTGTAAATTTTCCCATTTTCCAACTTCATGCTGTTGTGGTTGGGGAAGATACTTTGTATGATATCTATCTTTCAAAATCCATTGAGACTTAATTTTCTGGTCTTTAATGTCTAGCTTCTAAAAGGGGAAAAGGGAGGGGTAGGAGAATGAAGGGTACAAAACAGTACCGGCTCTTTAAATACCTTGGGATTCACTTCATCTAGAGGAAGATGACTTTGCAACAGTGAGAGGACGTACAAAAACATTAGCTCTCTGCCTCTGTCTCAGCATCTCTGTTTTGAAGTAGTGATCAGTGATCAGAACATAGATTCCCAATATTGGGAGGATTGGTCCTTATTGCCCACCCTGGTTCCCTCAAACTGCATGCAAATCATTATAGGAGCACATACACTGCAACCTGCCTTCGGGCTGCGGACTGGGTAGCCACTGCTTAGTTGAGAGCTGAATTTCACTTACCATTCAAGCCTTTCTCTGGAAGTTGCAGTACTTCAATATGTCCCTGTGTTCCAACGTAGATACCTGAGACAGATTCTGCCAGTATAATTGGGTGAAAGATGGAATCCTAGTGCTTCCTACTCCACCATCTTCCCATAATTCTCTCCTGTCTTGGGTTTTTAACATTATTGGATTAAAAAAAAAAAACTCTCCTTAATCATTTTAAGAATAATGCAACGTTGGGTAAGACTAGAGATAGACCAACATGAATTATTTGCATTGTAATTATAAATCCATGAATCCCATAATATAAAAATTTAAAATTGTTATAATATAAAAATTAAAATTTCTTATTTATAGATTGCAGATCTGTTTTTTAAAAAATCTATACTGTGTTTTGTAGTCCATTATAAAAGTATGAATTCAGCTTGATTCATCCTTCCTCTGAAATCTTTATTTCACTTATGCTTAGAAGATACACATTGTTAAAATTGAAGCTAGTGACTACATTTACTATTTTCTGTTCACATACAGCTCAAGAATAAATAAATGGCGATAGCCATCTTACACTCTAAGGAGGTGCTCCATGAATGCTATTTCAGTGCATACCTCTTTTTGTGTACAATGTATGTACTTATAAAATTTTATTAACTTGGCAGAGCCCACGGTGTCTAAAAACTCTTTGAAGAAAAATGTAGAAAACACAGCTGCTGAGATAAAAAATTACAGAGAAGTTTTGGAATGAATTTTTATAATTCCTTATTAAAATGAACCCCATTCTCTTGTTGAAAACTACATTTGACCAATTGATGTTTAACTTAAATAAGTTGATTACCTTCTAAAAACAAACAGTGAGATAGCTAAAATATATTTAGTTCTACTTCCTAAACTTTAAGAATGAATGCACTTTTTCTTAGTGATTATGGCCTTTCCTTCATGTACTCCCCATGCCACTAGAAATTGGGAACTTTATGCATTTTGTACTATAGGTGCCATGAAACTAAAAAAAGCAGAAATGCTCTCCTTATCCTTTCCAGGTCATTAAATGTGATCAGTAATAAAGCTTAAGTGAAACAGTTTGTTACCGTGGAAGCTCCTGGTACTGCTCTATAGTCATGAGGTCAGATTCTACAGTGTCAAGGAAAATCAACCTAATGAAGCAATTTAATTAAAATTAATTGAGTATGATTCTGTCACTTAACTGAAATTGATGTAGGGTTATTTTCAACATTTTCTTTGCTTAAGGTGAAACTTCATTTCCATACTCTTCCTCAGTATTCTTTTAGAATGGGCAGTTTTGATAGATAATGATAGTTCATAGAACTTACCAAAGTAGAAGACCTTTGAGGTCATTTACTGTACCACATGTTGAGATAGGATTATTCTTTTGTTCCTTTTTGGTCTCTCATATCCCTCCTGCATGTAGTTCTTTAATTAAGCCAGAAAGAGAAAGAAAAATACCATATGATATCACTCATATGTGGAACCTTAAAAAAAAAGGACACTATGAACTCATCTGAAAAACAGAAACACTCTCAGACATAGTAAACAATCTTATGCTTACCAGGGAAGGTGTGTGGGAAGGGATAAATTTGGGAGTTTGAGATTTGCAAATGTTAACCACTATATAAAAAAATTAGATTAAAAAATAAATTTCATCTGTACAGCACTGGGAACTATTATGTTCAATATCTTGTAATAACCTTTAATGAAAAAGAATATGGAAACAAATATATGTATGTATATGTGTGATTGGGGCATTGTGCTATATGCCAGAAATTGACACATTGTAGCTGACTGTACTTTAATAAATTTTTTTTTAAAAAACAAATAAAAATAGAAAGTATACCAGTTTTACAAAAAAAAAAAAGATTCTAAGTAAGCTGAAAAGTAATCATATATTGAAGCCTCTATGAGTGCTTTGTTTAAGTCATACATACTTACCTTAAGAACATAGTATAATCCCGATGATAAGCTTATGTGAGGCAAGTTTGGTGGATTTTAGTTCAGAAGTTTAGATTCATGTTCATATTACAGATTATACAAGTCAAAATGATTAGCATCTATCTGATTAAGTGGGGGTGCATACAGACGTGGTATACCTTTAGCATGACTGAGAACTCTGTCGTTTGAAAATATTGTTCCCCTTATAAAATCAACTTTACTATTCCAGTAAGTAAAATAGCTTCCATTTTGGCTTTCTTCACTGTACTTGCTTATGCATAAATATGATGGTCCTCCTGCCAGGTAGTTAGTATTTGTGATTAAAATATTCACTAGGTTTGACAGCATTGAACATAAAGAGGTAGAACATGGTGGTGACCAAATAGGAAGATATTGGGGCTTATTACTACAAGGGCCATATGTAGTGTGATAGTATAGCATGATAGTTTATTGGGCATTGCCAAAAAAAGATTTAAAAATTCCTTTCATATACATGCCTCTTCACTCCTCTGATATCATTTATTGCATATGTGGAGTTAGTCCTTATAGAGATTAAAATATATACCTCTTAAACATTTGCTATCTTTAAAAAGTGCTATGGAAAAAATTCTCTTATATATACAAGAATGAAATTAACTCTTTTTGTTTATGTTATGCCCTTTAAAGTGCTGTTCATTTTTATATTATAACCCTGGAAGAATGGTGGGTTTAGCTGATCAGGAAACTTAAATATATTGAATACAGTTTCTCTGTTACTACTCTATACATTATATTAGTCACTGCTAAATAGAGTTGTAATACGATTGCCAAAGACCCTAGAATATAACCAGTGTATTTCCTAGAAAGCTTTGTATATTATAAAACTCTATCAACCTAGACACTATCAGTATGGCAGGGTACCTGAGCAGGAATCATACGGAGAGCTGAAGCAAGGTAACTACAGGTAGAAGATACCTTTTTAAACGAACTCGCTGATAAAAAGCTTCAACAGCATGACATATCTCTGACATGCTGGGAAACAGCAGCTGACAGAGCAAACCAACATGTAACAGTTGGATTCAGGGGTGAGGATATAGGACCATAAACCAAACGAGGCTTGTGAACAGCCGCCAGGGTTGCAAATCAAAGCCATTGTCTACCTATTCCATGTGGAGCTGACTGTTGAAACTAATAGTACCCTTTCCTTTAGATGTTCATGAATGAAAGCAGCCATCAATTGGTGACCAGACAACAGGAAATTTCATTTTATTTCTGAAAGAGAAGTTATACATCATCTGGGAAACTTTTGACATTATCCATTGTTCATTTCAATTTTGTAGCCAAAATTTTATCCTGAGCTACCTTCCAGTATCTCTTGCTCAATAACTGAGCTTCAATTTAGTGTCATGATTTCTTGTGCTGAAACCAACTACAGAGAACTGCCAGATATTTTCTGTACTTTGAGTAAGTGAGCTATTCCTCATTACTGCCTGTCTTGATTGGCAAAGGTGAGGAAGCATCTTCACAGATGATGAGGAGGCCAGTTGTACAAAACTTGTGAAAGCATTCCCTTCATTCTGGCTACTGTAAACAATGTGAATGGCATAAGAGGCTTCACAAGGCTGTATACTGCAAGAACAATAAATCATTAGCACCACAGGAGAGAGTTTTAATAGCCTTTGATTAATCTATAATCTACCACTATTGCAATATTCTTTGTTAATGGAATTTTCAATTAGATTGTTACTTGAAACACAATTCATTTTACATTTATTAAATGTTCTACATACTGTTGTGTTGTCATTAGGTAGTGTTTAGCCAACTAATTATTAAAGCAACAAATGAGGGTCACAGATTTATCATTTTTAGGAGCTTGCATCGCTTTTATAACATTTGTTGAGATTTAATGCTAAGATTCTATCATTTTTTTATATTCTAATCATTTTTGTCTTTTCTTTACATTTTTTTTTCTCATTTTGCCTCCTTGTTGATGAATAGTTGGCAAGAGATTAACTATTTAGAGCTCAATTGTATGCTTATAAACAATACCTAAACACTGCTTGCATGATACTACCTACATCGTAAGTTTTGTTTGTAAGGATTAAGTGCAGAGTAAGAGTTCAATTAATCTTAGTCTTTTTTTATTGCTAATAATAAATAAATGTAGGGTAAAGTTTTAGTGAATGTTTTAATGTTCAAAATACATTTAATAGGTAACACTTAGGTAGTAATTGTGAAGTTATGGGCACTGTTCTAAATGTTTTGCATGTCTTAATTCATTGACTTTTGTAGTCATCCTTTGAGGTAGAGTACTGTTATTTCTATTTAACAAATAAGGAAAACAGGACACAGAGAGGTTAACCAGTTAGCTCAAGGTCAGCTTGTGTTTGGACCCAAGGAATTTCAACACCAAAGTCTGTACTGTTAATCAGTGTACTTTACTACCTCTGTCAGCAATCTCAGTTCTTAAATGTTAGTGTTTATAACTCTGAATATGTCTGTATCAGGTAGAAATATATATTAGCCAGCAACCAGTCAAGCTTTTTAGACTCATAATGTGTCAAGTATCATATCATATTATGTAAGAAAATAAATCATGTTGTTGATCTGGCAGTTGAAATAATGACCATATCCAAATACCTGCTTTCCAGGTATTTTTCTCCTATGGCCTTTGATAAAGTCTTCAGCAAGAAAGGGTAGATTATAAACAAGGTATTTGTCAGAAATACCCTCAGAGGAGTTAGGTGATGGAAGTGTTATGTCAAGGTAGACTAGGGATTGGAGTGAGGAAAATGAAAGGAGAAGGTACCATGGCCTGAATAATGAAGCAAAGAGGGAAGTGGGAGAGAAGTGTGGGAATAGAGAGGTAATATATTCTTATCCCCTTTGCTTTTAATAACCCATGTGTATGATGAACACATGAAAATTCCATGTACTATTCTCCCTCATTTTTGTATGTTTGAAATTTCCCCTGATAAGCTAAACACAAAATCAGTCAAAATTAAAGAACGAAGTTAAATTCAACTTTTGATGATAGAAATAATATGAAAACATTATGATAATTCACAATAAAAATCTCACCTATTTCATAGTGCTGGTTGTGCTATTTTAGAATATTTAATCTAGTTCTAAATGTTACCCCCAAAAGGTAAAGACCCCGGTTCTTGTCATACCTGAAAGACAGGTTTGCATTTGAGAGATGGTGTGTTGTAAAGCGAAACATTTTAAAAGATTTAATTTTAAAGAAAAGAAAAGTACACCCCAAGAACGGGAGGTGGGCTGATCCGAGGAAGGAAAAAGCAGTTTTTGTCTCCCCTTTCCCTTATACCCTCGCTTAGAGGTGGTCTCTTAATTGATTGATGGCTCTCGTCCCTGGAATGCTTAGTCATGTTTGGTCCCCTTGCTCATGTCCTTACCTATGATGTACACAGAAAAACCCTTGGTGTTGGGTGGGCTAAACCGCAATGTGAATTATAATACAATGAGCATTGGGTTGTGTCCCGTTAAGTCCTTTCTGCTACCACACAGTCATGGCTATCAGGTTTTAACTAGCTTTTTGCTGGCACTCATTTAGAAGTAAAGTCCCTTTATGCTGGAGGCAGGCACACTGCCATCTTCCCGACTATCCTCCCTCTCCTCCACCTATCTGCCCGGTGCCCCCACTTACCTAACTACCTAACGTAAGTAGCAATTTAAGACAAAATATGAAGTGATTCAGTAAATCTCAGTCACCAAAGTCTGCTACTTGAGTTTTAAAAAATGATTAATAGAGGTGGTATATCTCAGTCTTTTCATTTGGTATTAGTTCTATGAATGTAACCATGTAGTTGGTGTTAATTTTTTTAAATAAACTGTTGAGTCTCTTTTGAATAGAACTTAGATTCCAGTACCAATATACATAGTGTAATTTTTGATAATAGTATTAAAAATGAATGAATCCTCAGACAAAGCAAACATTTGTTGAACATTTGCTATGTATCAGGTACTCTCCTAGGTCCTTTACGTGTTTTATTTTCCATGTATTATTTTGCTGAGTTCTAAAAACAAAACCACAAAGTGGTTATTTCTGCTGGTGTATTTTCAAATGTGAAAATAAAGGATCATAGAACAAAAATCACTTGTTAAGGACATAAATTCAGTAACTGGTAGAGTAGGCATACCTGTAGTGGTCGCTGTGACTTTATACTCAGGCTTGCTTTTGATCTTCCCTAATGCCTTCTAATAGAGAGTATGCATCCCCTGGAAATTGAGTGAACATTAGCAAAAATAAATGGGGTCAATTTTACTGGTACCTCCAATTCCTGGATATCTACTTTTATAGCTCTTCACTGTGAACTATTGAGAGATCTAGTTCCTTTCTTCAACTAGGAAGGACATACTTTCATACGTCTTTTTTCTAGCCTTGAAATTGAAAACCAGTGTACTGATTCAACCAGCGCTTTCCTTTTACACTTTACTCTTTTTTTAGTTCTAATCTTTAATTCCACAGGGAGCTCCTCTCTAGCTTGTAACAAAATTTGAAGCAGGCCCTTTTGTTTCCTAGAGGTTTATTCTTTTTGTCGTTAAGTAGAAGAACAGCATTTTCCCCTTAGCACTAGTTTCTTCAGTATGCAGAACCTTTCACCCCTGTCCTCTTGTATCACCTTGATATTTTCCATCTTGCTTAATTGAATCTTTTCTGACCTTACCTCTCCCTGATCCTCAACCATATTATAACTAGTAATTCACATTTTTAATACCTCAATGTATATTATCTGATTTTCCTGGGAAAAAAAAGTATGTCATTAAGGAAGATGGGTATCTTCATTAGTATAAATCTTTGACTACTGAATGGTTTATTTTTTATAAACTGGCACTTGGTTTTTATTTTATACTATACTCAGTTTATTTTGATGTTTTAATTACCTCCAAATAGTGTGTGAAAACTGTCATTATTTAGCTTAGGGAAAATAACCTTATAATGAAGTTACTTACAGCAATATCAGTGATTAGTGCCACTAATAGAAGATAAGTAAAATGGAATGGCAAAGGTTAGGAACAGAACTGATTTCTTTCTTCTGATCTTTAATTACAAGTATTAAAAACTTTCTAGATGTTAAATTGACTTGCAAAAGAATTAATTGGCTTTGTTGACCTAAAAAAAAAACATTTTAAAGCAGATATTTGTTGCTCTGAAGAAGGAAGTGTCACTATTTTTGATATGTACGTATTTCTATGACAGACTTCTGTTGAGAGTATCAGTAGCATCTCTGCATAGACATTAGCACACAATCTGAAACCGGTATCAATATACTTATCAGAGGCATTATTATTAAGATATGTTGCTTTTGGGAACATGAGCAGCCTGATACCACGAGATACAATACTGTAAGGACTGGAATTGCCTTAAAATACTAAGGCAATAAAATAGTAAAAGGAAATGGTGAAGTAAATGTATTTAACTTTTATAATCTTTGATGAAAATGTAGATTTCATTATACAATTGCTTTACTTTAAGTATTCTATATTAAAATTTATAAATGTACCACAAAACAAAACCAATGGATGGAAAATGTATCAGAGAAATATCAACAACAATAAAAAACAGAGTAAGCAATTTTGTTATAAGGCAAAATGTCATTAAAGCATAAAATATTGATAAGCAGAAAAAATTTTGGTAATAAAAGAAATGATACAGATAAAATAATTATAAATGTGTATGCATGCAAAAACCATTGTTAAATATATAAAGCAAGTGCTGATATGATTACAAGAAGAAATCAAGAAACAGATCATTGGAAAAATTTCAACACATCTCTTTTTAAAAATGATTAAACCAACAAAAATTAGTTAGGATGTTGATAACGCAGCCACCATTAACCAGCATCATTAAAAAGATTTGTAGAGTATAATTCAGTCAGTGAATACAATAGATTATTTTTAAGTAAATATGGAAAATTTTGATATCCTCTTACGTTAACAAAGTAGCATACCATATTGATTTCTGTATATTGATCAATATAATTTCTGTATATTGATCATTATACAGAAATATTTTGCATTTGTATACACTAGTAATGAACTTTCAGAAAGAAAAATTAAGGAAACAATTCCATTTACAATTGGATCAAAAAGAATAAAACAGCAAGGAACAAATTTAACCAAAGAAATAAAAAGCATGTATTCTGAAAACTATAAAACATTGCTTGAAGAAATTGAATACCACAGAAATAAGTGGAAAAATATACAGTGTTCATGGATTAGAAGAATTAATATTGTTAAAATATCCATTTTACCCAAAGCAACCTACATATTCAGTGCAATCCCTACCAAAGTACCAATGGCATTTTTCACAGAACTGGAACAAATTATCCTAAAATGCGCGTGGAACCACAAAAAGAGCTCAGGTAGCCAAAGCAATCTTAGGAAGGAAGAACAAAGCTGGAGGTATTATGCTCCCCAATTTCAAATTTTAATGTAGAGCTAGTAGTAATCAAAACTATATGTTACTGACACAAAAGCAGACATACAGATCAATGGAACAGAATATAGAGCTCAGAAATAGAACCGTACTTATATGGTCAATTAGTTTATGCCAGAGGAGCCAAAGATATAAAGTGGGGAAAAGACAGTCTGTTCAATAAATGATACTGGGAAAACAAAGCTACATGCAAAAGAGTGAAACTGAATTGCTTTCTTACACCATATACAAAAATTAACTGAAAATGGTTTAAAGACTTTTAAGTCTTTAATAAGATTGTAAGACATGAAACCATAAAACTTCTAGAAGAAAGCATAGACAGTATGTATTTTGACATCAGTCTTAGCAATATTTTTTGAATCTCTCCTCAGGCAACGGAAACAAAAACAAAAATAAACAAGAAGGTCTACATCAAACAAAAAAGCTTTTGCTCAGTGAAGGAAACCATCAACAAAACAAAAAGACAACCTAGTGAATGAGAGAAGATATTTGTAAATGATATATCTGATAAGGGTTAATATTCAAAATATAAAGGAACTCAAACAACTCAAATTAAAAACACAATAACAATCCAATTTAAAAAATGGAATAGACATTTTCCCAAGGAAGACCTACAGATGGCCAACAGACACATGACAATCTACTCAACATCATTAATCATCAGGGAAATGCAAATCAAAACCACAATGAGTTATCACTTCAGAATATCACTGTCAGACTAGCTGTTATGAAGAAAACAACAGAAAACAAATGTTGGTGAAGATGTAGAGAAAAGGGGTGTGCACTGTTGGTGAGAATGTAAATTGGTGTGGCCACTATGGAAAACAGTATGGAGGTTCCTCAAGAAATAAGAATAGAACTACCATAGCAATCCCACTTCTTAGTATTTATCCAAAGAAAACAAAAACACTAATTTGAGAATATATATGCCCCACTATGTTCATTACATTACTATTTGTAATAACTGAGATATAGAAGTAACTGAAGTGTTCATCAATACATAGATGGATAAGGATGTGTTGTATATATATAATATAATATTAATCATAAAAAATGAAACTTTACCGTTTGTGATAACATGGATAAGCCTGGAAGATATTACGCTAAGTGAAATAAGTCAGACAGAGAAAGACAAGTACTTTATGACTTTACTTATCTGTGGAATCTAACAAAACAAAGCAAACAAACAAAGCAAAACAGGAACTGACCAATAGATACAGAGAACAAATGGGTGGTCACCACAGGGGAGAGGGTTGAATGAAATAGGCAAATGGGATTAAGAAGTACACAATTCTAGCTATAAAATAAATCAGTGGGATGTAGTATAAAGGATAAGTAATATAGTCAGTAATACTGTAATAACTTTGTATGGTGTCGGATGGTTACTAGACTTGTGGTGATCAATTTATAATATGTATAAATGTTGAATCACTATGTTTTACACTTCAAACTAATACGATACTTTATGTCAACTATACTTCAGTAACAAAAAAAGAAGAAAAATGTAGCATATTGTTTATGTAAACTTTAAAAACATGAAAAATATTTCTATATATTTTAAGCTTACTTACATAAAAGTATAAGGTCTCATGTCTTATTTCAGAGATGGGTTACATTTGGGGTCCAGAGGGGTTATCTTTGGTTACTAGGGGAGGATGGAAATAATAAAAGTGAAGTCATATTTGGATGCTAGAAATGTATTATTATTATTTAAGGATAATCTCAATATAATGGAAATCAAGCTGCATAACACAATTTTAATAATAGTAAGTATAAGTTTGTTAAAATGAGAATGTGACATTTTTCCCCAGCCCCATTCCAGTCTTTCTTTTTTGCTCTGTCTTACATAGCAAGGACGTTGTGTTAGCATTCTCTTGAATTTAATGGAACTGTATTTGTTCCATTACAATGATCAAATTATATTACAACGGACAGATGGCAGTCCCAATTATATGTGTTTTTCATGAACAGAAGTTAGTTAAAATTGTGAACAAGGATCTAACTACGAATGTCTGTGAAAGTGGCATGTTCTACTGCAACATGTCCCTGAAGGTATTTCTAAAGCAGTTTTATCTACTCTATAAAGTAGGTGACATATTACAAAGCCAGAGAAATGTTTATGGTTGTCATAAAATTTTTAGATATATGGAATATCCTAAATGAAACACATTTTATAATGAAGATATATCCTAAATGAAACGTATTTTATAATGAAGATACATGTCATTTATTTTGATTCCTGACATATTTTATTTACAGTGACAGTTTTCTGAAACCAGTGTCCCAAGCTTTATAATCACTACTAATATTATCAAAGTTAATATAATTAAACACAGTGATGTATCTAATTGCTGGAATATCAATAATATAATTAACCCACATAAATCTTATTTATTTCATTTATAAAGTGATGAATTTATTTTACTGAAGCTTACTTAAGTGAATAAATAATTGTCAAAATTTAATTATCCAAATCTAAATGTTTTACTAGTATACAAAGATTCTACTTACATTTGCCAAGTGTCTATTCTGTGTAAACATTGTGCTGAATTGGGTAGTGGCGGGAGAGGAGAGGGGTTGATTACTGGTTGCAAAGATAAATAAGATAGGGTTGATATTCTTAAGGAGTTTACTGTGACTTGGTGAAGGAGATAGATAAGTGAAAGGTACTAGAGAGAAAAATATGGTAAAAAACTGGGTTAACTTCCTGGAAGAATCAGGGAAGGGTGAAGATATATATATATAATATATGAAACAATACAGACAAAAATATATAATATTCAGTCTCACGTGAGCTGCTAAAATACCTCAAGATTTTAAGCAGATACAATCTTTATTATCGTAATGGATTAATTTGGTTTGAGTTACATGCTGGAATTTTCTTAGAGTTTACAGCTTTTTTAAAATGCCTGTAGACTTACATGATATGGGTATTTGCAAGTTTATGATCATATAATTTTAATTTTCCAGGTTGGTTCCAAATTCACCATGAGATGGGAACAGGGAACTGTAATTCATCCGTCTTAGAATCCCACTTTCCTTATTCTTCCACCTATTCCCACCATCTTCTCTTAGACAGTTCTTGGTACTGTTAAGCTCTGCCCAGTACATTAAAGTAAAACTGTTAGTTCAACCCCTTCAAAGAACTGAGGCCTAATTTGCACCAGATATGGCCTAGAAGTTGTTCAGTGCTACCTTCTCCTCTTAATGATGGTACAATACTATCTTATAATAGTGATAAGTAGATACAAAAATGCATTTACCTTTTGTAGAAAAATGATAAGCTGAATGCCCCTGTCAAGTTTCCCTTCCATCTTGATGAAGTTTCTTTTCTCGTTGCTTAAAGATTGTTTGATCATTGATATTAACCCATTTAGTTAGCTGGAGGGAGCTTCATTCCCACTTAAATTCAAGCATTTATAACCCACAAGCTACCTACAATTAACTCTGAGGCTTAAAGACAGCACATGACTGCAAAATATTATTGTAACACATTCCTTGATCATCATCCAGAAATACATCCTAATTGACAATGGCAAAATATAAAAGTAAAATATTCCTACTACTCCTAATAACAGCTTTGTTTAAAATGGTATTTGGTGTTTCCAAGTGGAAATTATTTTGTTATTTGCTTGAGTATTAAGCCTAAAGATCTTTACAACAGCAGACATTATTATGTACTTCTAATACTATCAGATGTCAGGTACGTTGGGCGTAGAAGGCAGATTCTTGGGTTTTGTTGCTTTGGCAACCAGTCTTGCTCTTGGTAGTCCTTGTCGAGTTGAATTTCTGGCTTCTGAAAATTTAGTAAAATTCTTCCTAGATTCGAATCAACCACATTTCCTATAGCTGTAAAACAACTGATCATTCACTAAAGCATTCATCAAGCTGTAGTTTAAGAGAAATACACCTCTTGATATTTGTGATTGTACCCAATTTGGATACAAATAACAATCATTTCATATGATGCTTTTCTAATACTTTGAAATTATTTTTACAAAAATATTCTTGATGTATTATTTCCAAGGTATACAGTTTGTGATATGAATGCTGTATTTTTCATGTCTTTCAAAGGATTTTATATTTAAGTAATTGAGAAGCCTGTTTAAATTGAAAAATGTGTCAGAAGTTTAATATCTTGCTTCTTTACATTAAGGAGTCATGCTGTAGCATTTTCAAAAAGTTTGGGTCACTTAGCCTAGGTTTTGAATTATTTTAAACTTTTTTGGAATTTCATTTCTCCCTTGTCATTATTATAAGTTAGGTCACTTTAACTTTTTTTTTTTTTTCACATAAGGCCATAATTTGATAAACTTTGAGTAAGATATTAACTACATGGCTGTCCAAAATCTTCCACCTTCCTGGACTTGTACCATGTCCTTTGAGATTTAAACAGATTGGACTCAGCCATTCATTGCATGTTTCCACAAACTGCAGAAATTCCTTGCAGGGCAGGGACTAAGGGACTGCTAATGTCTCTTCTCTTTCTTAGTCAGTTATGGTTGAAATCATTTGCTTTTTGAAGCACATCAACTCACTGGGTCCAGCCTTGACTACTAGTCTTATTATAAATGTATAATATATACATACATATATGTACAAATTTATTGATCCATATCCTTAAAATTAATGGACTTTATTTTATGTAAATTATAAATCAGTAACAAAGTCACTAAAAAATGGATCATTACATTTCTTAGTACCCTCATTTAAAGTTTTGTTAACTTGATGTTTCCAATTTAAAAAAACCTCATTTTCCTGATTTAATCAGATTCTTCCAAACCATAGCACTAAGATATGACTTACTTAGAGTTTACCGGGTTTTGACCTTGTCTGGAAAACTAATAATAATTGGAGTGAAATCTACTTTATAATGACAGTATAGAGAAGTAGGGGCCAAAATAGTTTTAAAAAAATATCCAAATCATTGGCTTATAAAAAATTACCTGAACTTCATTGTTTCCTACCTGCAAAGGCTATCCTCTTGTGTTTCCTTCAGTCAGGGTGGAGATAATTAGTGACTCAGTAAAGTGGAATATCAACCACATTCCATCCTCATCTTCTGAGATCTGATTAGTTAGTATTAAATAGAAATAATTTTTTACTGAAATCATCCTTACAGGATTTTTTCACCTTATATTTTAAATCTCATATTAGTCAATAATTATATTATTTTTAAAAATCTATAAATACATTTGTTTATATGTAACTTTACAGAGTTTTGCTACTTTATTACACAAGGAGAAACAAATAACACACACAAACAGGTAACCAAAGACTTTAGAATGAAAGGACTATTTACAGAAGTGTGGGAAGGGGTACCTCAGGGCAAGCAACAATAGGGCACTGACACAGTCCATAGGCCTGAGGTGCAGAAGCAAGGGGAGGTAGTGGGTGCTGAAACCTGGAATGAACCACAGCCTTGGTCAGAAGTACAAGACCATACTGAGCATATTTTCATGTGCTTGTTGGCTATTTGTATGTCTTCCTTGGAGAATTGCTTATTATGTCTTCTGCCCATTTTTGGATTGGGTTTTGTTGTTGTTGTTGTTGTTGTTGTTGTTGTTGTTGTTAAGTTGTATGAGCTGTTTATATGTTCTGGAAATTAAATCTTTGTCAGTCACATCATTGGCAAATATTCTCTCCCATTCCATAGTTTATCATTTTGTTTTGCTTATGGTTTCCTTTTCTGTGCAAAAGCTTGTAAGTTTAATTAGGTCCCATTTGTTAATTTTTGCTTTTATTTCTATTGCCTGGGTAGACTGCCTTAGGAGATCATTGCTAAGATTTATGTCAGAGATTTATGTCAATGTTTTGCCTCTGTTTTCTTCTGGAAGATTTATCATGTCTTGTCTTATACAAAGTCTTTAAGGTAGTTTGAGTTTATTTTTGTGTATGGTGTGAGAGAGTGTTCTAACTTCATTGATTTACATGCATCTGCCCAGTTTTCCCAACATCACTTGCTGAAAAGACTGTCTTTTCTCCATTGTATATTCTTGCTTCCTTTGTTGAAGATTAATTGACTGTAGATCTGTGAGTTTATTTCTGGGCTCTCTATTCTGTTTCATTGATCAGTATGTCATACAGATCAAAGCTATAATGAGGTATCACCTCACACCAGTCAGAATGGCCATCATTAAAATGTCCATGAACGATAAATGCTGGAGAAGATTTGGAGGAAAGGGAGCCCTCCTACACTGCTGGTGAGAATGTAATATGGTGCAGATATTATGGAAAACAGTACAGAGATTCCTCAAAAAACTAAAAATGGACTTACCATATGATCCAGCAATCCCACTCCTGGGCATTTGCCCAGAGGGAACTCTAATTAAAAAAGATACATGCACCCCAATGGCAGCACTATATACAATAGCCAAGACATGGAAGCAACCTAAATGCCCATCAACAGATGTCTGGATAAAGAAGTCATGGTATATTTATACAACGGAATACTACTCAACCATAAAAAGGATAAAATCATGCTGTTTGCAGCAACATGGATGGACCTGGAGATCATCATTCTAAGTGAAGTAAGCTTGAAAGAGAAAGAAAAATACCGTATAATATCACTCATATGTGAAATCTGAAAAAGAAAAAAAGCGGACACTAATGAACTCATCTACAAAACAGAAACAGACTTGCAGACATAGTAAACAATCTCATGGGGAACAGGGAGTGGGAGGGGATAAATTTAGGAGTGTTGAGATTTGCAAATCTTAGCCAGCCACTATATATAAAATCAGATAAAAAATAAATTTCTTCTGTACGGCACAGGAAACTATATTCAATATCTTGTAATAACCTATAATGAAAATGAATATGAAAACAAATATATGTATGTATATGCATGACTGGGACATTGTGCTGTATACCAGAAACTGACACATTATAACTGACAATACTTCAGTTACAAAAAAGAAAAAGAAGTACGAGGCCAAGATAAACAAATTCATACTATATAGCACAGGGAAATATATTCAATATCTTATAGTAACTTGTGAAAAAGAATATGAAAATCAATATATGTGTGTTTATATGTGACTGAAGCATTATGCTACATACCAGAAATTGAGACGACATTCTAACTACACTTGTGACTATACTTCAGAAAAAAAATTATATATATATAATTAAATAAATATATATAAATTTTCATATAGTCTATTTCATAAAATAACCATAATGTTCTTTCAAATGAAGATTATGGGAAAGTAAATGTTCTTACTTTTAAAATAAGTTTTTCTAGTCTCTGTATCATTTATCAATCCATCAGCATCATTTTTCCACAATAACATTCTCTTAAGTAAAATCTCCTACTTAATAATTCAAAAGAATATAACTTTCTTAATGCTTCTTTGGCCTTCTTTTTCAACACATGTTAATTTATATTTTCGAAATGTTATTACAGTTTTAAACCAGTATTGGGTGTGCACTGATAATATAATCACAATAGCATTTGAGAGAAAGTGTCTAGAGGAACAGTTGGGAAGATGAAAATGTTGACATTTTAGGACTAGATTGTGTAACATATAGAAATGTAGAATGTATAGAAATATACAGGATGTATTACATGTGAAGTTTATAGAAAGGTTATCTCCTCTGTTTCTAAATCTAAAACTTTGCTCCTTCTCTCTCATATTGTTTTTCATTTGGCTTGAAAATAGAAACAACTTTCAGGTAACAGTGGTCACAGCTGTAAATGTAGAGAATTTCAAACAATTGCTTTCAGTGACCTTTCCTGATTCACAGTTCTGTGTTTCTTGATTTTATAAATCAACTTAAAGTAAAATTTATACAAGTTCTGTGGTATGATATTCCATAGTTACGCTTTAAAGAATATTTGAGGTTAACCGTCTTCCCCCAAATCTAAGTGTAATGACTTCTGATTTAAAAATCTCTGTAGATATAGGCTTTCATATACATATGCCGTTGATTTGCTCACTTTATTTCTGTTTTTTTAATTTTCCATTTTTTGGAAAATAAGTTTATTTTAATTTTATGTGTTGAAAATAAATTTTAATAAAAATGTTTTCCTGGGTAGTAACTTGTAATTGTGTTGCACATTGCCACATACGATACCATTCACTCTTTCATCTAATCTTTATCACAGTCCTGTGAGATGAAGAGGAAATGGTTATATCCCCATTTTACGTTTTAGAAAACTGGGCCTCACAGTCATTAGGGACATAAAGTTAAAAGCTGAGTTAAATTTCATTTAAAACTGAGGACTTGTAGCTAGGTCTAGTTGGATTCTAACAGGCTTATGCTCAATGAAACAGAGTATGATACTTGACGTATTTTTTTTCTTTCGATTAATTCAACTTAAATAACAGCTACTAAATGCTTACTAGGTTAAAGTACTGTGAAGAGTAAAACAGTTGTATAATATAGGTTAAAATAAAATATAGGAAATGCATGATGTTACAAGTTGTAACAACATTACTAACCCATAAGAAAACATTTTTAATAGGAACTAGTGATGGAAACCAGATTTCAGGAATCAAGGAATAAGGGGTAGTAGGTAAGGGTATTGAAGCATCTGGTGAGGACTGTCCTCTGGAGAGATTAAAGATTTGGGTTGGGTAAAGATGATGCAGTGACTAAGAATACATGCACAACAGAAGGACAACATACAAATGCGGGGTGAATTGAACACTTTTGCTGAAAAAAACATGTAAGAACAACAAGCAAAAGTGATTGAGAATTAACAGAGTTGAGAACCCAATAAAACAAGTAAATTGGTTAGCCTGGAAAAATATTCAAGTAAAGGAAATACGAAAGAAGCAAAACAGTTTTTCCTTAAGAATAAAAGTTTAGGGTCTTCATTTTGTAAGATACTCATTTCTCAGCAAGTGACAGAACTTTCCTTTTTTCCATAATTTGGTATTTTTGAGTTATGGAAAAGGGATTGACAAAGAATATGATAAAGTTCTTAAAATGTGAATTTAAAAATTGCTGTAAAGTATTAATAAGAATTTTTGATGGAGTGAGTCAATACAGTCTTTCTATACTTTCAAACAGTAAGTAGCAACCTATGAACAGTGGTACATATATATGCAAAGGGTAAGCATGAAATACCAAACTGGACAAGCTGGTCTCAAGAATGGCCACTTTACGTTTTTTTCATGAGGTGGAAAAGAAGCTGGAAACACAAACATCTTTGTGCTTATGGAAATGGAGTTTTTAGAAAAAAGGTGACAGGAAGCTAAACTGGAGAAGAAGGCAAACCAGTGCTACCAGCATTAGCCAGGAGCTTAGAGTTCTTTCAGTGAGCTAGCAGTTCTCCTGAGCCTACTCTATACCAAGCCTCCAAAGGAAGAAGGGAGAAAGTTATCATGGCCACAACCACCAGAGCCAGCAGGGAGACAGAGGCTTGTCTCACCTCCTTTTGCTCAGTGTCACACAACTGAACATTGCAGAACTGGACCAGCAGCCTGGCTCTAGAGTCTCTGCTCTTAATACTGTAATTTTTGCCTTAGTGTAGATCAACAGTATTTGTTTTATAAGTGCAGTACTTGTTTTTAAAAATCTTAAACGGTGGTTTGAGAATTATTTTCATTGTATTCTATTTTTTTGCATTTTTGTATATTATTTATGTTTTTTCCTCAAAAATGAAGACATAAGTACAAGCTGGCATCTTGCTTTGAACTGGTACAATTCTGTTCCTAAATTCAAGTGGTTACCAAAATATGTGAAAATTGTGCATATCTTATTTTGACTGACTGTTTTCTTACTTTAGAAGTGAGATTCTTCAGTTTTATTTCTATGATACCAGAAATTCAGCAGATTCTCTCAAGTGTCAGAAATTCAGTTAATCACCTAATGTTTAATCTACACTTTATCAAATAACCAGATCTAATGCTTAATTTAGCTGAATAAATGCATTGATACTTTGCATCTCAGTCTCATACTTCAGATATTTTTAACAAATAAAACCCAGGGAATATAATTTTCCTTATTTTTTTCATTATTATTTTGCTTGTTATTCTTTTTTCCTGCAATAAAAGTAAAACAAAAACAATAGAAAGTTACGATAAAACATAAGAACCACTCTGTAAAAATATACAATTTCCTCACTAGAATAAAAATGAAATTAATAGTTTATCTGATTAATTTATACAGTGCTTACAAATTTCCAAAAACAATTTTGAAGAGTTCTAAAATTAGACTTAATTGTGCTAATTATGGGAAATTTAGTGGGTCACAATGAGGAAAAAAGTAAGAGATAAAGTGATGTCTGAAGAATGAATGAAAATCTCTTAGATTTGGGTAAAATTCAGTTGCTGTGTGTTTTTGTTGTTGTTGTTTTACATGCTGTATTTATGACTTTTGGTACATAATCTTTTTTTTTATATTCTTTGAAAACAATCAATGGCAGTAAGTTATTTTTCTTTTATATAAAATATTACATTAGAGGAATTGGCGTAGTATTAATATCCTATTTCTTACACAGAAGAACAGATGTCTTAGTCATTGCTGTTTTACTACATTTTCAAAACCCTTTGTTTATATTTATTGATAGTCTTCAAAGATGGTTTTGTGTTATGTGTTGACTCTGTGATAATATGAAATAATGAAATAGTCATCCATTTTCCTCAAACTTTTTGATATGTTGACATTATATATAAAAGTGAGGACATTTCCCTTTGGATAAACTGAGCAAAATCTGTTGTTCAATTATTTTATTTTTAAAAAGTTAATACATTGATTAAAAATGAATACTAATCAAATAAAATATATGAAATTATGGCATTGTAAGTCTGATGGACCTTGCTTTTCAAATGGTTTAGTGTATGTTATAGTTTAATTGTAGTTTGGTTGTTTTAAATTTGAAATGTGTATCTTTCATAGATGCAGATTCAGATATGATAGGCTAGCTTCCTAGCCTAATTCAGATAATTCTGTTTCACTTATTAATACAATTGCTGATATTAATTCTAAGACTTATTACTTAACTGTATTAGAGTTCTCCAGACAAACAGAACCAATAATACAAATACACACACACACACACACACACACACACACACACACGCACACACTGTTCTGTGTATAAATTTATTATAAGGTATTTGCTCATGCAATTATGAAAGCTGAGGAGTTCCACAATCTGCCTTATGTTAAGCCGAAGAACCAAGAAAATCAGTGGTGTAGTTCAGAGTTCGGGGAGCCAGAGAGCTGATGGTGTAGATTCCAGTCTGAGTCTGAAATCCTGAGAACCAGGAGCACAGAGGGCAGGAAAAGGTCCCATCTCAACCAGCCAGCCAGTTAGTTAATCCTCCCTTTCTCCACCTTTTTGTTCTATTCAGGCTCACAGCAAATTGGGTGATGCCCGCTCGCACTGGGGAGAGCAAACTGCTTTGCTCAGTCTATAGATTCAAATGCTAATTTCTTCTAGAAACACCCTCGCAGACACATCCAGAAATAATGACTAACCAGATATGTGGGCACCCTATAATCCAGTTCCTTTGGTGCTAGATAGTAAGTATTGTTAATTCACAGAAAATTACAGGAACTGAGCTGATAAAGATAAATATGTCACTTTCCAACGTAAAATACATGTTCATTTTTGAATATTTATGTTGTTTTTATTGTCAAATAATAACAGAAACTCACTGAAGTAAATAAAACAGCAGAAGGAAAGTGATGTTACTGTTTTCTTTTTCATGCATAATCATAAGAGGCTTAAGCCATTATTCATAGGACACATGTAGCTGTAGAGCAGCCATCTGGCTCCGGGTGCCAGGTAAAATGCAAGACGTCCAGCTAAAGTTGAATTTCAGGTGAAACACAAAGAGTATTTAAGCATAAATGTGTCCCCAGTATTGTATGGGAGATAGTTATTCTTAAAAAATTATTTATTGTTTATCTGAAATTCAAAGCTGGCTGTGCCTCTGCATTTTTATTTGCTAAATCCGGCAATCCTACATGTGGCCAGATGCTCCCTAGCCCTTCCCATACTTGTCCCATCACTCTGCCAGACAGGTTTTGTTGAGAAGTGAAGGACAGAGAAAAGAAGGGCAACTTTGAAGTCTTTAAAATGGTAAAAGCCAAAATGACTGCTCTCTTGGCTTTTCAAAGGGAGGGGCTGGGACTGCTGTAAGACATAGTTCAGTATATGCTAAGTTTACCTCCAGACCCTTTTAAGCCCCACTGTCTGCCTCTCAGGCCTTCTCTTTGCTGCCCAGAAACTGAACAACTAGGGACAAATCCCTTGCATTGTCTAGACTCAGTTTCCCCATCTGCTGAACATCACTATTCTTAAGTGTTAGAAAATGAAACAGGTGATGTGATGTGACTGACTTCTCTAGATATGGTGGTTGGTCCACACCTCACTGATGCTTTCTAACAGAAACCCGGATAACTAGAAGAAAGCAGCCAGTTGTGTGGGCGGAGGAGGAAGGGGGAAAGAGATTGTATCTGCAACTACAGATGAAGTAGAGAAGATGAGGGCCTGATGGTACCGCACATAAAAAATTTTAATGGCGACAGAGGATTCCATACTGACCTTTTTTTTTTTTAAGTTCAACTTTACTGAGGTATAATTGACAAAATTGTTAGATATATAAATTGTACATTGTGATGATTCAATATATATATACATTGTGAAATTATTCCCCCATCTAGTTAATCCATCATTTAACATATGTATATTCTGTGTGTGTGTTTTTGTGTCAGAACATTTAAGTTCTACTCTTTTAGCAAATTTCAATTATATTTAATACAATGTTTCATGTCTTAGTGGACAGGGAAGGCTTTTGGGAAAAGGTAGGGTTAGCAAAACTCCTTACAGAACAAAGGAGATGAATAAAAATACATTCCTTGTGGTACCTTCATCTAAGCAAAACTCTGATGTGAAAATACAAGGGATTCACCTTGAAGAACTAACACCACTGATATAAGCTGAGGGTGTGTATAGGCAATTGGATGGGGTTACGTCAGGAATATACTCTTGGTTTTAACTATAGAAGGCACTGGACAACAAACTATGGAGTTTAAATTTTAAATGTTCAGTACCAAAGAAAATTAGGTAACCTGCATGACCAAAAACATCAAGACCCAAATATTAGATAGGAGTTTTTTTTTTTTTCTTTTTAATAGTAGTAACAGCCTAAGTTACAGTGGTTGCAGTGAGATAGAAGGGCATATGTGAGAATATTTTGATAGAAAAATCAGTAGGGCTATCCTCAGGATCTGGTAAGGCAAGGCAAAAGACCAAACATGACTTGATGGAAGTTTTGAGTCTAAATGTCTGGGGAAAACAGTACACTCTTAACTGAAATAGAGAAGTCAGAAACAGGTTAGACTGGAGAATGATGAGATCAGGTTTCACCCTTTGAAACAAGACATTCAATGAGGTGTATCAGCAATGAGTTAAATATTTGGACTGAGAAAGCATGAGAGAAGTATAGAGTGAAAATAAAATTTGGAAAAGTGAACATTAAGGTAACTGATGTTCTTTTCCTACCGTTTTAATTTGCGTTAATGAGTTGTTCAGCACCAGTTAAATCAACCCTTTCTGAAAAGAGCTACTGTGTAAAGAAAGGGACAGTAAAACACTAGTTGACTGAAGTCGGAGCTAATGTGCAGAACAATAATACAGCTGAATGACTGCTTCTTTCTGTGTCTATCCATCTGGATGCCGCCTGCTGTGCTTGACTTGGCACATATGACAGGCAGGGTGACGGGGCCAAAATAAATGAAGTTCGTGGTCTGATTTTAGCAATGGTTTCATTTCTGTTCATAAGCACGTATTATTTACATTTTTATAGAATTGGCAAAGAAGGTAAGCCCACTGAAGCACTTATTTTGATTTGAATAGAAAAGGAATTTATTGTAAAATCTGTTTTAACTTTGTTTGCCTCATTGTGTCCTCCCTAAAATGGGGATAATTATGTTACCTGCTATAGTCACTGCGTTGTCACTATAAATAACCCACTAGATCATAATATGATTGGAGTTCATTTTTCAAGATTTAAATGACACTAACTTCATTCTATTTATGTGCTCTTTCTCTGTGTGCTTCTAATCTAACCCATATTTCATAGTTGATAAAAATAGTCATCATATTTTAGTATTGCTTAACTAGAAACTAACCTTTTCCTTAAATAAATAAGGACAATGGAAAAAGCAGAAATCCAAAGATATTTTGAAAGATTTCATAAACATATTATGTTTAAAATAAGAACATGAATACATTAATAAAATGTCTCTGAAGAAGTAGCATGTGATAATCTAGAAGTTAATAAAGTATTATGATAAAAGAAGTGTTCCTTATATTTATTATGCTCCATGTGTAGCTATTAAAAGATTTAAAGTGAATATGGACTCAACACAAAATTGCATGAATGAAAGTTGTGCAGAAAGTGTGGGAAAACTTATTATTATAAAATTGCTCATTCAGTGCTAGAAATACCTTTTTTTTTTGGTTCATTGGGACCCTGGTATTTTTCTCTTCTCAACCAGCTGTTTAGCTATTTTGTCTTAGTAAAATTGACTACATTTTTTCTATGACTATCTTACTATTATATACCCAGAACACTTTATAAACAAAAAAAAGCTAAAAACGCTTTCAGTAATTTCATGGTTATTAAACATTCCAAAATGTTCTATCTGAAAAATGGAGTATTCAGCTACATTAATCTTGCCAAGCTATTGAAACCAGTTTCTGTGTATTCTTTGCTCTAAGGTATTTAGCTTATTGGAGGCTGGGTTAGTGGCTGAATGTGACTGGCCACTTGGATTTATTCCTTATTGGCATGTGAAATAAACTGTTACCCCTCTAATGGTATTAATTTTAAATATCCCATTATGTGCTCCTAGTGAACATAGCTGGGCAGTTTAAAAGTTCAGTTTTGGGAATAGACAGACCTGTTAGTCTTGTATCTGCCACTTAAATAGCAGGGATCACCTATTTGACTTGCTTCTTCTAACCCAAGTCTCAACTGTTAATATGTGATTAAATGAGATAAATTTGCATAATAGTTGGGGCAGAGTAAATGATCATTAAAAAGCAGGTATTCCTTAAAGAGAAGCTTTATCAGTGGCCACTACTTTATTATGCAGACATGCTTTCATTGGTTAACTTCTTTTGTTTTTGAGAATAACTTTTTGTTGCTGTTTCACAAATAGATAACACAAGCACAAAATCAGTCCTGACTGTTATCATCTATGTTAGTTTTGAAGACACAATTAGTTAAGAAGCCTCATGTTTATCCATTTGTTTAAAACAATAAAGTCTCAATTCGGTTGTCTGTTTCTTTCATAAGCCCTGGAAAATTCTCACAATTATATTACTGCTTTACCATTTTAGATTCGTAACATTTTATTGTTTTTATCTTAATAAAAGCCTTTTAGATCTGATCTACAAACACCTATGTTATATCAATAAATATAGAATTTTACAAGTCTATTTAAGTAAGGATAATCAAATACAAAACACACGGTACAGATATTTATGACAATACTGATTTCCTTAGTACGTGCATTACGATAATCAAAGAAAAAAATTAACTTTTCAACAGGGTCTCTGTTGGTTATAAGCCAGGGCCTGTGGTTACTGGTGGTTATTTTGTCTTTTGGTGTGAAAGAAGATATGTGGAAAATTTTGAACCACTCACAAATTCCACCTGAACTACTTGAGTTAGAAGTTAGCCTCACAAACTCAGGAAAAGTCTCTGTCTCAGGAAATAGCTCGTGTCTGTCATGTTCCCACTAATTTATACCCTCTCCACTGATAACAATGTATTGCAATAGCCAAATGTGTGCATCCATGTCTCTTCATGTCATTTGTATATGCCATAGGTTGAGAATTATTGATATTGCCTGTTGCTCAAGATTCTCATCTTTAACCATGTTGAACATTTTAGTACCAGAAACCTATAATATTTCATATATACTAAGGCTGTCCTAGAGGTGCAGTGGACACAGGGAATTTATATTTTGAACATTGTCTCAATCATAGGGAAAATGTATCTTGAGTGCCTTTTGAAACCTAACTCTCCTTTCTCCTGTTGATCAGTTTTTCAGTTCTCTTCATTTTCACTTATTCGTTAATTTATTAAAAATTAAGTACCTACTAGACACAAATTTTGAAAAGAGCAGTCATTTCGGTAAGGAAGCCATAGGTTATAGAGAGAGTGCTATAGGAACATATGTTTGTTACACAGTATGGCAAAAATAATACTAGAAAGACATATACTATGGAATTCTCCACCAGAGACTACTCACCAAACCTAGAGGGAATTTAGGGGTATAAGGAATATTTCTGGTAATCGGGGAGGCCTGATTTGAAATTCATAGGACCTAGCTAGTTAACAAGAGGAAAGTGCATTCTAGATGGAAGGAAGAATTTGAACAAAACTATAGCACTGAGAAATCTCACCATGTATAAATGCCTCTAGTGTTTACCAGATTTAACTCTGCAGAAGCTAACTAATCTTTGTTGATTTAAATTTTCTCATCTGTTAAATAAAGGTAATCTCATAAAGTTGTTGTGAGGATTAAATGAGGTAAATTGTTTAAATGGTTTGGGTTAGTGTCTAATGCATAATAAAGACCTAACATTTTTTGAACCCTTACTTTGTGCCTACAACTGTAAGTGCTTTGTATAAGTTTCACACTGTAGACTTCAAGCTTAACCGCTAGATGTTAATTGGTATTTTGTACAGCAGTGGTATATTTAAGCAAAGTGGATGCTAACATTAATGTGAATTTTCAACTATTAAGACAAAGTACATGTAAGTACTCAAGCTATCCAATAACTGTGTTGTTACTGGTCGATAATTAGAAGTGAATTGTACATTATAGATGAGAGTCAACAAAGTTGAATACTGCAGATACTTAGCCATAATGGTAAGGTTGACTCTGTATTAAAAATATTTTATTTATAATATGAGATGTTAATATTTCCATTGACAAACTAAAACAAGTTTGTCAGTAGATATATTAGGAAATACCATATTAAGAACCAAACAAAATAACTTCTTAGTAAAGCTAGGTACTATTTTCTTGCCTCAATTACATAGCACAATCAAATAAAACATTGACTTGTATATCATTTTTGACAGTTACGTATTTCCTCCTATTTATTTCCTCCTCTTCCTTCGTTCTTGCCATTCTACATAGAGTATACTGTAAATTATTTTTGTGAATGAATCATCATAGAACTTTTTTTTGGTATTGTAGGTAGGTCACTAGATTGTAATTCCCAAATGGTCTTTTGTGTGCCTTTTAAACATTGGGAAAAAGCCTTTTCTAGTCATCTAAATTCAACTACTCACCCACAAGTACTTATCTATAAAATACTAATTGCTGGGAGAGTTCCTCTTTCCAGTTCTTTAGCACTCTCAGGTGGATGGGTTTTCAACTGACCCACAACTGTTAAGCTTGCTTAAGTAGTCCCCAAGTATTTTGTCCCCATTTTAATTGCTGTTGCTGTGCTTACCCTAAGTGAATAAAGTGAAGTTTGGCAGGGATGACTGCCTTGAAGTGCAATCTAGGTGAAAATAGCTATTGTATATATGATGGTTCAATAACAAATGACACCTGGAAGAAATAACAGGGTCATAATTAAATACAATCTAAATTTGAGGGAGACACACGTTTCTGTTGTGTCTAACAGTGCCTATGAAAATGGCATGTAGAGATAAAGCTTACCCCTGCAAATCAAAACCCAGATTTTAAGACCACTTAAGAACAAGATATTAGAAATTAAAAAGTGTTCAAAAGGAAGGAGCATAAAATATTTGTGATTAGAAAATACTAGCGTTAAAGGAACCTAGAGGAATGTGAACAATTAAGGTTTTAGAGAAGCTTTAGTCTATGATGAAGGAACTGCCTTTAAAGAACTCTTACTGTCCTTGTAGCCTAGTGGAGGAGAATGGGCTTTGGAGAAGGTGAGCCTGGCTTGAAATTCCAGCTCTGCACTTAATAGCTGTGTACTGTTGATCTTATATACATTTCTAAATCTCTCAGTCTTTTCACTTATAAAATGAGAAAACCATTATATATATAAATATATATATATATAATATATATATATCATGAGGTTATTGTAAAGATTAAATGAACTAATATATGACAAGAACTTTGTACAGTGCCCAGTATTTAATTGTTACACTGGTAATAATGTTAATGGTAACAACTAGTAATAACTAATTAAAAACTACTCCTACAGAATATGTTAATCAGCTACATCCTTCTAAATAGCTTCAAACAAAAATTTACTCATATTAAGCCTATAACACTCTTACTTTTTTTTATCTATTTCTCTGTTAGTGGAGAAATGGGAACAAAAATAAAAGACAGTGACACTGACTTATTGTTCTGTTTCTAGAATCTGAGTGCCTGATTCTGACCAGAGACTTCATAAATATTTGTGGACTAAGGGAAAAAAAGAATGATATTTGAATAATCTAAGACTAGATTAGTTTAGGGAAATGATTGGTATTGAGAATGTTGATTTATTCTCTAGATTTTAAGGGTTCTTTTGAGTTATTCCACCAAGTTAATCATTTGCGATTTTGTTTAGTTTAAAAATAATTTTCTTTATGTGTTGCATGTAAGAGTGGCAAGGGGACCATATATCTCTATCTGGTGTGTTCTGAGTGTATAACTCACATCTTTATTTTATATAATCAATTGACTAAGAGAGAGGAAATGTTTCCCAGACGTTATTTTTGGAAAATGTAGTAATGAGCATAGATAACAGTGTTTGTATAGAAAGACAGAGACTTTTCCTTATATATATAGAATTTCTTGGGCCCAGCACTCTCTACATTGAAATGTGTCTTACTCTAATTCCGTCTCTCTCCCTCACTCTCACACTCTGTCTCTCTCTCTGTCTCCCGCATTGCATTTGTCATGTGATAAGAGAAGTGACAAGCGGTTTTCAGACGTACCTGAGTATAAATTCTCTGTCACCTATTGCTGTATTTTAATTATTTCCTCTTTAAAATGCCAAAAGTGCCCACCCAGTTGTGAGCATTTTAAAATAATATGTGCAAAGTACCTTGGATGTAGTAGATGATCATTAAATATTGTTTCATGTAAGTAAATGTTTCCCTGATAGTAGTAACATTTTTGGCTACTCAGGCAAACACCAAGGCCTCTATAATTATGTGAAAAGCAAGAGAATATACTGTATACCAAGAGAATTTTCTAATAAAATTAACTTTTTGTACTTAAAATTATTTTGGACAAATTATTCTAAACCAAAAGAAAGAAAGAGAGAGAGAGAGAGGGAAAGAAAGAAAGAATAAATCAAGGAATCTTGAAAAGAAGCAGAATAACTAGTATAATGTATTTTGAACAGTTATCATCCAACTCAAGTTAATCAATACTTGTATATTACCAGACTTATGATAGTGAGGCAATTCATTCATGTGTTTATTCTGCCAACAAGAATTTATTGAGAGCCTACCATATGCTAGGCATTGTTAACATGCTTGGGAAATATGAGTGAACAAAATAGACCTGCACTGAGGAAAGTTACATTCAGGAGAGTCATAGTTTATTTTAATCCCTGGGAGCATATTAATTCCAGACTGGTGTTTGTTGGCTTCACCTTGGAGGTGTGGAATATCAGAATTTTGCTCTGTAAAGCTGTGAAAGTGTTTACTCACCTAACTTGGTAAGTTAGACATATAACATGTCTTAACATTTTCTATCAATTAAGATCCTTTTATTTTTACTTCCTGAGATGATTTTGTGTACATCAGAAGGGAGAATTTTTCTCCTTCAAGAGCATAGAGATTGGGGACCTTTATTAGCTCTGAAGGGTAAGGATTTGTCACCCTGTTTCACTGGTGATGACATGAACCGTTAATCATTTTTACTTTAGAATTTGATTAGTTTCCCATCCCAGCCCCCACATCCCAGTATATGTCAAGTTTACTTAATTCAACATTAAAAATAAAAACAAAAGCAGAATGGACTAGTAAAGGTGAATGCCACTTTTATTATTCTATGCTAGCCTCTGGTTGTGCAGGGGAGTTCGATTTGCCTATTTCATGAATGTACATTCCCGCAGCGGCCTTCAGCTGTTAATTTTTCAATCCGCTTATTTCAACGCAGCAAAAGCAGTCTTGGAAGAGATTGACTCAGTGTTGGGTTCTCTATTGTCTGTATTAGATTGTTGTCAGTTACTTATTACAGGATCTTATTGGATGGTCTTTGTCCTGCTGTATCACTTTCCTGGCAGAGGTACAGGGAATAAAAATCTCTATGACCAGGACCTTGGATTTGGATAGTTCAATTAGTTGTTCAGGAAGTCTATCAAAAATGTGACTCCTGGTCCCTGAACTCTGGCATTTTCATTATTAGAGTGAAATGTTAGTGACAAATGAGGTATGATTGTCTGGACACCTCATCAGCCTGCTGGATTATGGCCTGAAGTTAAAGGGACGTTCTATAAAGGGCAAAGTTTTGATGGGGTTCTAAACATGTGACTCAAAACCAAAGCCCATAAAAAATGGGGAACATCGTATATTTGGGAACAGTAATAAACTCTCGTAGTTCTCTGAAATTCCACAGTCAGAATCAAAGCTAAGTGTGAGTTTCAAGATGTTACACATTAAGGTTTAACATGAGTTTTCTTATTAGCTACGGTTGTAAATACAAGGAATATTTTAAGAAATTATTGACAACAGCTTAGGTATAATGATAGTAAAAAGCTTATCTAAATGTATTATGTTTAAATTTTCTGTGTAAAGCAGTGGTTAACAAATACTAATACTTGTTATTTTAATAAATTTCATATATTTGGATATACATCATCAAGGAAAGTTTGTGCCAAAGTATGTGTGTTCATATATTTACACTACTGGTTCTCCATAGGAATGAAACTGCCCCCTAAGGGGCATATTGGTAGTCTGTGGGTTAATATTTGCTTATCAGGATGTGGAGGGTACTGTGAGCATATAGTGGGCAGAGATACTTGATAATCTGCAAAATAAAAAAGTCCTTCTGCCTACAGACCATATTCCCATGTTTTAATGACCACTTGTACGTCAGGAAAACTTGTTTGATTATCTGGGCCTAGACTCTAATTGTATTTTACATGTAACTCCAAAGAGTATTCTGTATGGTTTAAATACAGTCTGACTTTCCATAATTACAACTAGTTTCTAAAGTTAGAGAAAATGGTACTACGTTTTGTTTTAAAATTTACAATAGCTGTTTTCCATTTTGTAAAATCGCATTGCTAATGGCAATGCCAGTCATGGTTTTTAGTCACCAATTCAACATACTGTATCTTTCTTTCTTTGTAGCCATTACATTCACAGAGATTGTATGTACATTTATAAACATAGGGCTTCTTCATTTATAGAATACACAAAATTAAAAATTTAAATACTTATTTTTAATTTAATTTTTCTGAATTCTCCTGTATATATACGTTAGATAAGAAGTTATATTGAAAAAAAAAGGAAAAAAAAGTTATATTGAAAAATTTCATTCAGCTACATTACACCATCTATAAATTGGATTTCAGACAGTAAAAGTGATGAAAAGTATGCTGTGAAAGGGCTCTGAATCCTGTAGAATTGAGAATCATTGATTTATGTATATGGAAAATCTGGCTGATTGACCATACAGCCAAATACAAATGCCGAATGTTTCCAAATTGTTGGAAAATTTCTTTGGCGTAAATATGTGTATTTTAAAGCAAGTTCCCGGCAAATTCAGACCTATTAATGGGCAGCAAAATTTTGAGATGAAGGCATGAAAATAAATCCTGAAGTCAGCATAATAAATTTTCTTTAAGTAATTCAAATGCATATGTATTAAATGCCTCATTATGCAAGACACTTTGCAAAATGCTGGGGAGACAAAGACGAATATGAAATAATTCACTTTTCCAGGGAGTGTATATTCTAGAGGGAGGTACAGACAAATACCTAAGGAATGTTAATGCAATGTATATCTAATAGAGTTATTTTTACAGTTCTATAATAGATTGAAAGAGGGACTTGAGAAAGAACCTGGTACAAGACATACTTTGAAAGCTAGGTAGAGGCTTATGTTGTGGAAAGCCTTAAATACTGTACAAAAATAATGTCATAAGAACAGAGAGATAAAAATAAAATGCTATTTAAAAAAAGCAAATAACAGCAAGAAAACTTAAGTCAGCTGTTTCTGTCTTTGAAGGAATCTGACTCTGTTGTAGAAGAACACTTGCTGCTCCCTGATGGGTTTCTTGGAGGATTTAGATGTTGCACTCAGTGAGAAAAAGAAAAATCAGAATGCCTCTGCATAATTAAACAAATGTGAAATTCCAAGGAGACCACTAGAGAGAAAAAAACAGGGAGATAAGAACAAATGGGGGAAGGTAGGTAGATATGATACTGGTTTTGGCAATGTGGGAGAGAGGAGACCACAGGAAGCAAACAGGAAATTTAAGAGATCATGGAATTGGAGAGAAAGGTATCCATGAATATATAATTCTGTGGGAGTCTACAGAACTCCAGGAAAACACTGGACTTTCCACAGTTTTTGAAAAGGGAATGGAAGCAATTTTATTTAAATTGTGAAGAAAGAATAATTGCCAATATGAAGAATTCAGCGTATTCAGCAAAATCAATATAATGATTAGGTTGCAGGCTATGAGTCCTTTTTTACATATCTGAAAAGCTCAGTTATCCCCTCCTCAAACAATCATGGACTAATCCTTTTTTAAAATAGAAAATATTGTGCCTCGATGTCACAGGAATGCAAATATTTCCATTTCTGTACTTTTCTCCTAGAGAGATGGTGGTGTCCTATTTGTAGACCACTGCTGGTTCAGAGGCTATACTTTGAATAGCAGTGCTCTGGAATTGGGCAGCATGGGACTGCATCTTAGCTCTCACATAATATTATGAACTTGTGAAAAAATTTCTCTGTCACTTCATTTTCTAATCTGCAGTAAAAATGGTATCTGCCTCATTTTTTGGGTAAGAAATGTGAAACTATCACAATATTGGTTCTCCATTTCTTCTTTAAAATCAAAATGCTGATTTTTGGTTGGATACCTAGAAGAAAGTTTACTTTTCTCAGACTTTTTAGCTAATCTTTGCCGTATGCACCTGGGTTCTGGACAGTGTCTTTTAAGAGGAAATATCCTGTGCAACATCTAGATTGTACCTTCCAGTGTTATTTCTGTCCAGATGGAATGAAGATCTGGTATTTGGTACTTTTGGGGCCTGAGGTAGAACTTACATACTAAAGTTGGCAGGTCACCAAAATAGAAAGGAAGGGAGTCCTTTATACTGTGGACCATTATACCAGCCCTGGAGTGTCTACCTTCTGGATACTTCTAAGATAGAGAGAAGTAAAATTCCATCTTATTTAAGTTATTTTAGATTTTCTATCACATACAAAATAACCAAACTCCAGCTGATCAATGAATAAATGAGAAAAGACTTGTAAAGCAGTGTTTGATATATAGAAGACACTCAGTAAACATTAATATTAATTATTAAATAAGTATAGTGAAATTCATTTATTCAGTAAATATTTAATAACAATCTTCTGTGTGCCATTCTGTTTTGTAATGGTGACACAAAGATGATTAAGTTAAATTATCTTCACATCAGAAGTTATTGTCTTGAAGTTGCAATGTATAGTAAATCATTAACAGTATTTTTCAAGTGTTTTTTAAAGTGTAGAGTAGACATACCACAGTAGCATTACCTAATTAATAGGAAAATCAGGTAGGTTTAAATGTCTGGCAAATAGTTTCTTAATAAAAGTCGCCATTGTGAGGTTTTACAAAAATAGTAATGATAAAGAGTCAATCCTCTAGGACTAGTTATTATTTGTGATCTCTAATATGTTTTCTGTAATTTGCATTTTCCCTAGAGATTCAAAAAATCAAATTTTCCAAGGTAATTCCATTATCAAAGTTTATGTCTGTTTATATTTTGTGTCATACTTACCATTTATACTTCGTACCATTTCTAAATACAAAGTTATTTGGGAGAATTGCATAGGTAAAGGCATTCCATAGTTAAAAACTTTAAATGAAGAATGTGTTCAGGTCTTTTAGAGAAGTATTAGCAGAAATCCATTCTTTATTGTTTATTAAGTCAGCTGCTAGGTGGACCTACGTAATTAGCCTAATATGTTATCTGATCAGTGTCCCATAAGGCTGAGATCAAGGTGTTGTCTGGCCATGTACTGATCTGCAGACTTCACTAAGTAAAGATGTACTGCCGTGCTTCTTCAAGATATTGGCAGAATTTGTTTTCTTGCAGTGGATGGACTGAGGTCCTCATTTTCTTGCTAGCTGTCAACCAAAAGCTGCTCTCAGAAGCTATAGGCCACTTTGAGGGCTTTACTCTGAAGCCCTCTACATTTCAGTGATGGAGAAACTCTCTCTTAACAAATTTCTCTGTGTCTTCAAATGTCTGAATCCTTCTACTACCAGCCAGAGAAAACTGCTTTTAAAGAATTCATATGATTAGCTTATGTCAGCCTAGATAATCTTCTTGACTTAAATTCAGCTGATTAGTGATCTTAATGACATCTGCAGTATCTCTTTTTCTATATGAGGTAACATAGTCATAGAAGTAACAATAGAGGATTGCATTGGTTATGGGTGCCCTGTTTGAATTCAGCCTACAAATTAAACTTATCAAAGTGAAAATCAATTCATAAATTATCAAAAGTACAAAGGCTTCTGAGTGAATTTTTTATATTTTAAAAAGCTCTTCTTTGAATGTGGTACTATGGTCAAAATCATACTGGCTATTTTTATTTTAATGGGTTTGTGTATTTTATATTATGGATGGTTATTTTTTAAGGTCATCTTTGAAGGTATTTTCTTTCATTTAGTTGTGTTTTTATGCTATCATTTCTTTTAAATATTATTGAAGTTATTTATCATTTAATGAACAATTAGAAAGCTTAGTTTAATTTTTCCAATAAATTATTAAAGTGGCATGATGTGTTGACATTATTTCTAAGAATATGCATTTATATCACATTAGCAATTTTACTAGTTGATGCCATAGTAGCATTCCAATTTGACACTTGTTATCCTTTATATTAACAATTATAGTTTTAAAGCCAAATCCAGTACATAAGCACTCACCATATCCATATATGGTTTATGGAACATTACAACTTGAAATATATTTGAGACTCTATCTTAGGGAGAATGTTTAGGTGTCATTTATTTACAAATACATTTTAAAATAATAATTCACTTTATTGACTGATAGTGCCATAATTTACATTTTTCTCCTATTATCTTATTTAATATGTTGATATGTTAAATAAAATGTGTGAATATAACAATGTGATTGCATTGTATAATTATTACTACATTTGTGTTTGTTATAAGTTCCTTCAGGTAATGTGCATGAATATTATTTAGATTCACATGAAGTAACCATATGTGTTCTATTTGAATAGTAAAAGTAAATGTTAAATATTTGAGATCCAGCTTTTGTGTAGGATCACTCAGAGTCAGAAGAATGCTAAAAAATCATACCTAGATGTGATGTATTACACTGATTGATTTGTGTATGTTGAACCACCCTTGTGTCTCTGGGGTGAACTCCACTTGATCATGATGTATAATCTTTTATGTGCTGTTGGATTCTATTTGCTAATAATTTGGTAAGGATTTTTGCATCTATGTTCATCAGTGATATTGGTCTGTAATTCTCTATTTTGGTAGTGTCTTTGCCTGGTCTTGGTATCAGAGTGATGGTGGTTTCATAGAATAAGTCTAGGAGTTTTCCCTCCTTTTCAATCTTCTGGAAGAGTTTGAGAAGGACTGGTATGAGTTCTTTGTATGTTTGGTAGAATCCCCCAGTGATGCCATCTGGTCCTGGACTCTTATTTGTAGGGAGTTTTTTTATTTTTTAACTTTTTTTTTTTTATTATTGAGTTATAGTCATTTTTACAAAGTTGTGCCAAATTCCAGTGTAGAGCACAATTTTTCATGTAGGAAGGTTTTTTTTATTGCTAATTCGACTTCATTTCTAGTGATCAGTTTGTTCCAAGTGGTCAGTTTATTCTTGATTCACTCTTGGTTGGCTGTATGTTTCAGGAAACTTTTACATCTCCTCTAGGTTATCCATTTTGGTTCCATATAGTTTTTCATAATATTCTCATATAATATTCTGAAATATTATGAAATATATATATAAAATATATATTTTATAATATATTTATATTATAAAATAACATATTACAACAATATGTTATTTGTTGTAATTTCTCCATTTTCTTTTCTTATTTTACTTATTTATGCTCTTTTTTCTTATTTGTGAACTTGGCCAGAGGTTTGTTGATTTTATTTACTTTTTCAAAAAACCAGCTTTTGGTTCGATTGATTTTTTTCTATTGTTTTTTTTTTTTAATCTCTATTTTATTTATTTCCTCCTTGATCTTTATTATTTCCTTCCTTCTGCTGACTTTTGAGTTTTTTTGCTCTTCTTTTTCTAATTCTTTTAGCTGCTGGGTTAGGTTGTTTATTTGAGATTGTTCTTCTTTTTTGAGGAAGACCTGTATTGCTATAAACTTCCCTCTTAGCACTGCCTTTGCTGAGTCCCATAAATTTGGTGTGGTTCTCTTTTCATTTTCATTAGTCTCAAGGAATTTTTTAATTTCAACTTTGATTTTATCATTGACCCACTGTTTTTTTAATAGCATGGTGTTTAATCTCCATGCTTTCACATCAACAAGAGAAAGGACAAAAACCACATGATCATCTCAATAGATGCAGAAAAAGCATTTGATAAAATTCAACACCCCATTTATAAATACTCTCACCAAAGTGGGTATAGAGGGAACATACCTCAACATAATAAAAGCTATATATGACAAACCTACAGCCAGCATAGTACTCAATGGTGAAAAACTCAAAAGCTTCCCACTAAAATCTGGGACAAGACAAGGATGCCCACTATCACCACTCCTATTCAACATCGTCTTGGAAGTCCTAGCCACAGCAGTCAGGCAAGAGAGAGAAATAAAAGGGATCCAAATTGGAAAAGAAGAGGTAAAAGTGTCACTATATGCTGATGACATGATACTATATATGGAAAACCCTAAAAGGTCCACATGAAAACTACCAGAGCTGATTGAAGAATTCAGCAAGGTAGCAGATTACAAGATTAATGTTCAAAAATCAGTTGCATTTCTTTACACTAATGATGAATCGACAGAAAAAGAAGGTAAAGAAACAATCCCCTTTAAAATAATACCCAAAGTAATAAAATACCTAGGAATAAATTAAACCAAGGAGGTTAAAGACTTATACACGGAAAACTATAAACCGTTGATGAAGGAAATTAAAGAAGAGTTTAAAAAATGGAAAGATATCCCATGCTCCTGAATTGGAAGAATTAATATTGTTAAAATGGTCACACTGCCCAAGGCAATCTACAGATTTAATGCAATCCCTATCTAATTACTCAGGACATATTTCACAGAACTAGAACAAATTATAATAAAAGTTATATGGAACCACAAAAGACCTAGAATGGCCAAAGCATTACTGAAGAGAAAGAAAGAGGCTGGAGGAATAACTCTCCCAGACTTCAGACAATACTATAGAGCTACAGTCATCAAGACAGCATGGTATTGGTACGAAAACAGACATACGGACCAATGGAACAGAATAGAGAGCCCAGAAATGAACCCACAAACTTTTGGTCAACTAATCTTCGACAAAGGAGGCAAGAATATACAATGGAACAAAGACAATCTCTTCAGCAAATGGTGTTGGGAAAACTGGACAGCAGCATGTAAAGCAATGAAGCTACAACACTCCCTTACACCATACACAAAAAATAAAGTCAAAATGGACTAAGGACTTAAACATAAGACAAGATATAATAAACCTCCTTGAAGAAAATATAGGCAAAACATTATCTGACATACATCTCAAAAATGTTCTCCTAGGACAGTCTACCCAAGCAATAGAAATAAAAGCAAGAATAAACAAATGGGACCTAATGAAATGTACACACTTCTGCACAGCAAAGGAAACCATAAGTAAAACAAAAAGACAACCTGTGGAATGGGAGAAAATTTTTGCAAACAATGAAACCGACAAAGGCTTGATCTCCAGAATATATAAGCAGCTCATATGACTTAATAAGAAACAAACAAACAACCCAATCAAAAAATGGGCAAAAGACCCAAACAAGCAATTCTCCAAGGAAGACATATAAATGATCAATAGGCACATGAAAAAAATGCTGAATATCACTAATTATCAGAGAAATGCAAATCAAAACTACAATGAGATATCACCTAACACCAGTCAGAATGGCCATCATTCAAAAGTCCACTAATAACAAATGCCGGAGAGGCTGTGGAGAAAAGGGAACCCTCCTACACTGCTGGTGGGAATGCAGTTTGGTGCAACCACTGTGGAAAACAGTATGGAGATTCCTCAAAAGACTAGGAATAGACTTACCATGTAACCCAGGAATCCCGCTCCTGAGCATATATCCAGAAGGAACCCTATTGCAGGATGACACCTGCACACCGATGTTCATAGCAGCACTATTACAACAGCCAAGACATGGAGATAGCCTAAATGTCCATCAACAGATGACTGGATAAAGAAGATGTGGTATATTTATACAATGGAATACTACCCAGCCATAAAAACCGACAACAGAAAGCCATTTACAGCAACATGGATGCTCCTGGAGAATGTCATTCTATGTGAAGTAAGCCAGAAAGAGAAAGAAAAATACCATATGAGATCGCTCATATGTGGAATTTAAAAAAAAAGAAAAGAAAAGGGAAAGAACATAAATACAAAACAGAAACAGTCTTACAGACATAGAATACAAACTTGTGGTTGCCAAGGGGGCGGAGGGTGGGAAGGGACAGACTGGGATTTCAAAATTTGTAGATACTGACAGGCATATGCAAAATAGATAAACAAGATTATACTGTATAGCACAAGGTAATATATACAAGATTTTGTGGTAGCTCACAGCGAAAAAAAATGTGACAATGAATATATCTATGTTCATGTATGGCTGAAAAATTGTGCTCTACACTGGAATTTGACACAACATTGTAAGATGACTATAACATTAAAAAAATGTAAAAAATCATACGAAAGTTGTTACTGAGTACACTTTGATTTGCCCTTTTTCTGAAAAAGTTTGGATAGTTTTTTGTTTTTACATATTTTTTCTTTTTATTATGTACAATAGTGTATTAAAAGTCAAATATCCTAACTTGCAAAGGAATGGCAAATATTTCACTGGTTATTAAGATTTCTGTCTCTGGGTTGGCTGTAACCAAAAATGTAGATATATTTAGATACATGGAAAACATTTTGGGGAGTTCTAGAAATTGGTTCTTGGCTAGCCTACTAAAACACCAATAAATTAAACTTGTGGCTATAATAAAACAGTTAACTTTTCTTAGTTTATGTTAAGCTAAATAGTAGATATTAAGAAAGAAATGCATTTTTGTGGAAACTGGTATAAAATGAAATCCTTTAATGGCTTTCTACTTGAGATGTTTTCTGTCATTAGACATCTTAGCAGAATCAAATGAATCCTTTATAAAATCTTCAACCATTTATTCCCTATTAAATTGGCAAACACATGTAAATGACATAGTCATTAGCATGGGTGAGTAGGTCATAACTCTGCATTTTCACATTAGTGGATTGAGTCATATTTGAATTCACTAAATGAATGCAACACATTTTCTTTCTCTAGTCAGAAATTCAATAATGGTTTTTAAGATTGTTCCATATAAATTAGATCCCTCAATTACTTTCTTTTACCTTACCCTTTGACCTTATACAAAGAGTTTTATTCTTTTAGCCAATTTACTCACTGAAAAGGACGAGACAGAGGAAGTTTTGCGTTTTTACATGCCCATGATATTATTAGCAGGAATACTGTGCATTAATGCAAAGTTGACTGGCCCTACAGTGGCCATGTGCCCTGCCTTCAAAGGCTTTGAGATGTTGTAATTATGAAATAAGGCATTGAATAGTAAATTTGAATTGCGTATTATAGAGGAAAATTGAATGCTTTGATGAAATAAGACCCACTCTTCCCCTCTTTCAATTTTTGTTCACTGAATGATCATTTTCATGGTCATTTAGTTATAAATGAAAGCTTGTTCAGCTATCTTTGTGCTTTGTTTGGTGTTTCAAACAGCCCTAGCATCATCCTATGTTAATCTGACATTACAGGATTACATAGGAAGCTGCTTCAGTGGTTTGCTCTCATGAATAAATCCCAGTATAACACATTGGGTCAGTTCATCTTTTTTTGCCTCAGAGAAAATGATTTGTGTTGTTCATATTTACTGACCTAAAAGTTTAAAATGGTCTGGGAGTCTTGGATATTTTTCATACATTAAGGTCACAGTTTTATGCCTCATTGTGTCATGTTGTTTTCTATTCTGACTTGATAGTAATATCAGCATAGCAGTCAGTACATCCAGAGCAAAAGTGAACATGAAGAGATGGAGCAGATCATAAATTTTTATTACTTTTGTGGTAATTAGCACCATGACGTAGCTCTTAAACTTTTCACAGGATGCTCTTCTATTATGTCTTGGGCACCCAAACGCAATGTCTGGAGCACAGTGGACGCTTAGAAAGCAGTGGTTGAATTCATGATAATATGAATGAGGAGAGAATAAAGGGAAGACAAGGTGGAAAGCTGTCTCCCTTCTTTAAGGGTATTTGAACATGCCCTGAGAAGTCCTCACGTGCTTTCTGTGCTGAAGCTATCTCAAAACAGCATAGATGCAGAGCAGGGTAGAAAACAGTCAGCTTCTTCCTGCACCCTAAGGCCACTTGTATTTCAAAGCAAGATGAAGTCTTTATGACCCAGAAATTCTTGACAACAGAGCAAAAAAAAATTGAAACAATAATGACAGACTATAGGTAGGTAGATAGAGCAGAGCAGACTGGTAGCTGCCTGGCAAAGTGAGAAAAGCGGTTTGTGATAACATACAAAGCATATTTAATCCACTAGTCCATTTAACTGAAAGCATCATATGGACCTTAATGATTTGTTAGAATTTATTCAGTTAATGAATTTTAAAGTAAACATAGTGTGTCTATATGTAAAATAAATGAAGCATACATTTTTGGTTAATGTAACAAATACATTTTAGATCAAATGTGTTCACTTAAAGTCTTGGATACAACTGTATTAAAATTAATATACGGTTGTCATAAGGCAAACTGTATTAGCTTGATCAGTTGAACTATGAGAAAATGTTTTACTGAATAAGAGCTAATTAAAACAAGTTAACCTATAAGATCTCACAGTTCATTTATTCACGTATTTCCACATACTGCTACTATGCTCCAGATATTACAATGGCTTTCAAGGAAATAAGGACATCCCAAATTATTTATGTGACAAATAACATAAACAGTTTATAAAACATGGATTGTAATTAGTGATCATATTTTAACACAACTAGATTAAAAATTATAAATACAATACTCTTTTCAAATTGTAACTATTATTATTATTAATGTTATTATTAGTTCTTAGTTGAACATTCACAGTACTGAAAATACAAGAATAAAAGAATGTAAACGTTTATGGTGAAATTTCAAAATGTAAAGATTATGTGAATTATTAAAGTGAAAATTAAACTAACAATTAACTATAATAATATTTTACCACTTTATTTTTAAAGTAACTCATGTGACTCTTTCCTCTGCAAATGTACTCTCTTAAGTTTGGTTCTGTAATATATATACAATCAATGCCACAACTATAGATAATGGGAAGACACTAATGACTGACCCCATCATCCCTTTCAGTTTTTAAAATTTGAACGAAAATAAAGTTTAGGAGATACCCATATTGTTGTAATTATTTTAGGAACATGACTTTTATTTAGTTTGTTTAATTCACTGGTATTGATTAAATTGGAATTTAAAATATTGTATTGAAATATGCTGAGTTAAAGTGCTTTTACTTTAAGAAAATTTTCAGTAAAACATTTTGGGTAGCTTGTATTAGCCACAGTTTGAAATGTTGGTGATGAACAGCTAAAATTTGTGCATGTGTCAAACTTGTGTTTGATAATTGCATATGTTGTCGTATGAGAGGTGCTTGATGTATCAGCATTTGAACAAGAATAATGAAGAATAAAAAGTCCTTATAAAAAGTAGGATTTTTTGAACCATTCACTTAATCATCTGTCTTGTGCCTACATCTCAGAAACTTGACAGAAATATGTCTCTTTTTATAAAACTTAAAATAGCCATTCCTGTCTTTAAAATCCATTCATCGTGTACTTTGAGGCATTCAGTAGCTACTTCTATATTTTAAAAAGAAACATTAGCCTCTCAGAATTGCTGTTGCTTGTAGAATTACAGTCTATTATAATAAAATTGTTCATATAAAGAAGAGTGGTCAGGATGTGACCACTTTTCCATGGTGCTGCTAATGTAAGAAATACAGGAGATGGTCCAAAGTCCTCTACAAACTGCTTATTTCATGTAGTACTAGTACCTTAAAAATCACTCTGGCCTTTGTCCCAGACTTTAAAATCATGTTTGTGATCCCAGTTAAATAAGCAGATTCAAAATAGCTATTAAAATTGCAATTATGGATACTTAAGATAAATTATTTTATGTATTAAATATCCATAGGGTCTCTCTCTTTTTCTTTTTACCTGTTGTGAAATTTATGTATTCTTCATTCCAAACCAGGCTCACTCCATTTCAGTGATACAGCAAACGTCTTTAAATGTGTATGAGAGGGTTCCTCAGTTAAAATTAATTTGATACTCAAATGGGGCACAGCACTGTAAGACATTCTTACTTGAAGTAAGATTACAAAACATTGTAAAACACTGTAAAATATTATTCAGGAATATTTTAAAAGGCAGTGCAGTCTGTTGACAAGGTAAGTGGCATACAGTATATATGTGTTAAGCAGAGCCTGGTCTAAGAAAAAAAACATTTCCATGCTACAGATCTCCTTTTTTGCCACTCTCTTCCCATCCCTCATCCTCCACTTCCCACTCTCCAATGTAGTTACATGCCCTCCTTTTACAATTCTAGAGATCCTAAATGCTCCTGTGCTGGCATTTGGCTACCCTACTTTGTTCACTTCACTCCTGTTCTTGGACTGAATGACATTTTAACACCCCATTTTAAAAAACATAACAATTGGACTCCATAGTTAGAATCTATGCTCCTTAAATGCAGGGGGCCTCTTAAGGGACAGGATTTCTAGCCTCCATTCCATAGACTTACCAAATATAAAATTGTATGGCTACTATTCTTTTTCTGTGTCAGTACTGCCTTGGTTTTAGCAATGTATCATAATATTTAAGGGCAAATGTGGGGGCTACCTCTACCGTTATTTACTGAGTGACCTTGGATAAGTTGCTTAACCTGTTGCACCTTTATTTCCTTATCTGTAAGGTGGGGTTAATAGTGATATTGACATCAAGGAGTGTTGTGACGATTACATAAAATAATAAACATAAAGTGCTTTGAGTATTTAAAATAGCAAGTGCCATATAAATGTCAACTCTCATTTCTAATAAATTCATGATTCTAAAATGGAAGTTTTAAATAAGTGATAGAATGTGAAGAACAAGGATTTTAATTCCAGTTTGTTTTGCTAAGAATTCACATGAGTCTATGTATCTTAGATAGGTATTCTTGACAACAGGCAGGGGTTGGACTGCAAGTATAACCAATGCTTATTAAGAATAAGAAGAATTTAAAAGTCTAAATAGGCTGGATAAATTAGATAGAAGAAAAGAGTCTAAGTTCCTTATTACTTATTTCAGTTATACTAATGGGACCCAGGAGAATAGTAGCATATAATTCTAAATTGGCAAAGAAGCAAGTTAGATGAAACTCTAAGTATAAACTATCTAAGTATCTATTTGAAGGCTTATTCACTTAAAAACAGATCACCTGATAATTTTTGCCTCACTGAATTCTTTACTTTTCAGAGTTGAATAAGGCCTGCTATTTTGAATCTTACTCTATCAAGGAAGCATCAGTTAGCAAAGTGGAAGTGACAGGAATCTTGGGAGAAGATGATACCATCTTAGGTGCCATAAAGCTAAGGAAATGAATGCTTTGTAGACTCTCATATCTTCCCCAAATTTTAAGAAAATCTAGTGAACAAAACAAATTCATGACAAAGATAGGTGTGCTCAAATGCTAAAAGCTCTGAAAAATGAAATCTATAGCCTCACAGATTTTCTAATGAGAAAGAAAGTGAACAGATATCTAATAAAGTAATGCACCTGTATAGAGAAGGAGCTTTCTTTTGGGATTAGCTTTTTTGGCAGTATGTATTAAAAAGTGGGATAAAGAACAAAATGAATAAATTGTTAAAAAAAAAAAAAGGTGAGGCAAAACCCTAAAACATGTAAAGAGAAGTAGGGAAAAGTACAGACTACAACATATATTGTGTTTATATTACTCATCTTCTAGAAAAAACAGACAATGTTAGGTTTATTATTTAGGTCACTGATGAGAGAGAAAACAGATCTACTCAACTTGTGTTTTACTTCCATATTACCTGTTTACAAAAAACTGAGAAGTGGAGTAAATATGGAAAGAGTTGATACTGAAATCTAAGCTAGGAGAGGGGAAAATAAATGTAACATAAATTGAACACAGTAATTCTCTCTCCCAAAGATATTCTTGTCCATGGGTTATAAAACTTATGTGCAGACATGAAAACTCAAGCAATTTTTATAATGTTCCACAATTACAGCAGTATAGGATTTCAGGATTTGAAGGAACCATAGAAGTTGATTTGACATCTGATGCTTCAATGTTCTGCCTTCTTCTTCTAACAAACTTACACAAACAAACAGATGTATTGATAACTTAAAAGGGGATATGATTAGGTTATTAAATCCTAGATCTTGATATTAATATTTGGGAAAAAGAAAGAAATCCAATGAATTAGTAAACAAGTTGTGAATGATAAGAGCAAAAAGAGGCAAGCCATAAGGAGAAAATAATTTCTAATGTCAGTCTGCAATTTTACAGTGTGTCTGAATATGGGTAGATCATGAAAAATTCTGTAGCTTCAATATGCCTTGATTTAACTGAATTACATAAATGTCTGTCATCATAGCTTGTGGACAAGATATAGGGGATGTGTGTTTAATGATGGTAGAGTTTATGAAATTGAGCTAGTTGAGAAACCACCAAACATGGTCTTTTAATGTATGGATGTCACCTGGCATCCATACATTTATGACACTTAATTTAATGACATGGCTAGGGTTACTGCTTATTATTTACTGCACTACATCTTTTCAAGTAGCTATAAAAAACATATTCATTCTAAAACAGACATTAGTATGTATTAACATTTATTGAATGCAATGCTTTATTGTAAATAAATGGAGAAAAAATGGATTATTCAAAAATGCTGAGAATAACTAGTTAGTTTTTTGGTATAATTTAAATTATATTTTAACCTCACACACACCAAAATTAATTCATATATGAATTAAAATATTTAATTACTAATGTGCAAAAGAAAATAGTAAATACTGCTAATCTATAAGTCTTAAAATTTGTTTCTCCAGCTCAGTGCTCCTTACTGAGCTTCATGCCCAGAAACCCACCTCTGTTGGAAATGCCCATTTCATTCTCTTACACTCATAGCAAACTCACCAGACCAGAACTGAGTTCATTAGCGTACCTCTTATTCTCCTCCTCCTCCTGGAGTTCCATGGTGAGAAATAGAAGCATCATATACCTACGTGTGCTAGCCAGAATCCTGTGACTCATCTTTGACTCTTTATGTATTCCCTAAATTATATTAGTCATCAAGCCAGAGCAGGCAGTTGACCAAAATTCCATTTTAGAAATATTACCTTGACAACAAGTAAAAGAAGGAATGAATTAATTTTCTTAAATTTCTTATTAAGAATTCAGCACCAATTATAACTGAGTTTCGAGCACAGTAACTTATTTGGTCCTTTAATAATAGGTATTTGTTAGCACCAACTATAAGAAAAGTTAGAATTAAATTTTCTGTAATATAATGTACATGTGGTACCTGACATAAAAAAGGCGCAAACCTGAGTGCTGTAGTAGTTCAGATACGTGGCTTTGGTGGATAAAAGAAGAACTTGATTTTGAACAGATTGGAGTCTGAATCCTAACTTTGATTCCAGTTATATACTCCTAGACATGTTCCTTCTGTTCAGAAAATGAGAATAATGATGTGATGAAGATTGAATAGAATTATATCATATAGTTCATCTGATACAATTTCTGGCACACAGTTGCATTCAATAAATATGCTGCTTCTCCCCTTTTTTTCTCTCTTCCCCAGAAAAGTTAAAATAATTTCTGGCTAAAGAATCAAACAATGTTTCATAGTAAACAAAGTGCTTAATTTGTCCTTTAAATATAGATAGTATTAGAATAGGAGGAGACAAGGGTGAGACTGTTTTTGTAGGTACAGAAAACGATTTAAAGATGTGTAAGTGGGAAAAGACAGTGTCTCTTTAGGAATTTGTTAAATATAGTTTAAATGGAACATGGGGTACACTTATCCCGATAAAGCATATAATCCATACAAGAAGGAATCCTGTCTGTTTTTATTTTTAATTATATACAAAACACCTAACAATGCTTGGGACATAGTAGCTACTTGACAAAATATTTATTGAATGAAATAACAAATAAAGATTGTAGGGCGAATGGAAATTATCCTGGAAAAAAATCTTAGCTCACTGAATCACTTAAAATGAAAGAAATTAGACCAATAACTCTTCTTTGTTTAGATTCTGGGCTGCTATAGTGATTACTGAATAGGTAGGAAATTGAGGAAGAAGCTGGTGAATAAAGGATCTCATTCATTGATGAAAAACATATTTAAAACTCAATTAAAAAAGGGTCAGATATTAGCAGTATCAGTGGCCCATCTGTATAATCAACTCACATCTTTTTTTTCCCAATATCCTAGGCAAATTAAATACTCTATCCTTTTGTCCTCTTGTTTGAGGTATGATCTGTCTTCAATTTAACATTACCAGAAATAGTAAATTAGTTTCATGTTTAAGGGTGTTCCATAGTATTTTTTGGTAACTATTTAATTGCCAGGTAGTATTTTTAGTAAGATGGAATGAAAGCTGCTTTTCCTACTGTATCTGTTCAGGGAAGCAGTATGATTTTATAGAATTATAAAGTAAAATTTTCAATTCAGTGATTTTTTTCTTTTCTTTATACATGAAAATAGCTGCTTCCTTTATTGGCACAAAAGAAATGCAACATTTCTTTTTTTTAAACATTGTTTATGATTTATAATCATTTTACAATGTTGTGTCAAATTCCAGTGTAGAGCACAATTTTTCAGTTATACATAAACATATATATATATATATTCATTGTCACATTTTTTTCTCTGTGAGCTACCACAAGATCTTGTGTATATTTCCTTGTGCTATACAGTATAATCTTGTTTATCTATTCTACAATTTTGAAATCCTGTCTATCCCTTCCCACCCTCTGCCACCTTGGCTTGGCAACCACAAGTTTGTATTCTATGTCTGTGAGTCTATTTCTGTTTTGTATTTATGCTTTGTTTGTTTGTTTGTTTGTTTTTCAGATTCCACATAGGAGCAATCTCATACGGTATTTTTCTTTCTCTTGCTGGCTTACTTCACTTAGAACGACATTCTCCAGGAGCATCCATGTTGCTTGAAATGGCATTATGTTGTCGGTTTTTATGGCTGGGTAGTATTCCATTGTATAAATATACCACATCTTCTTTACCCAGTCATCTGTTGATGGACATTTAGGCTGTTTCCATGTCTTGGCTGTTGTAAATAGTGCTGCTATGAACATCAGGGTGCAGGTGTCATCCTGCAGTAGGGTTCCTTCTGGATATATGCTCAGGAGCGGGATTCCTGGGTCTATTCCTAGTCTTTTGAGGAATCTCCATACTGTTTTCCACAATGGCTTTCCTTGCTTCCCTCTCCCACTCTTAATGATTTAGATGTTTTCTTTTACAATTTTGTGTTTATTCTTTTTGTAATTCATGGCCGTTATCTCCTTTCCAGTTACGGGTTTCTCATTTTTGTAGCATCCCGCTTCTTTTCTATTTAGAGTAGACCTGTCAGTATTTCTTTTAGCATGGGTTTAGTATTGCTAAACTCTTTTAGTTTTTGCTTGTCTGTGAAGTTCTTTCTCTCTCCTTCTATTCTAAAGGATAGCCTTGCTGGATAGAGTATCCTAGGCTGCATCTTTTTTTCACTCAGGACTTTGAATGTATCTTGCCACTCCCTTCTGGCCTGTAGTGTTTGTGTAGAGAAATCAGCTGAGAGCCTTATGGGGGTTCCCTTGTAACTCACTCTTTGATTTTCTCTTGCTGCCTTTAGGATCATTTCTTTATCCTTGACTCTGACCATCTTGATTATAATATGTCTTGGTGTGGGTCTGTTTGGGGTCTTCCTGTTTGGGACCCTCTGAGCCTCCTGTACTTGGATATCTGATTCCTTTAGGTTTGGGAAGTTTTCAGTCATGATTTCTTCAAATACCTTTTCAATTCCCTTTGTTCTGTCTTCCCCTTCTGGAACCCCTATTATGCGTAGATTGGCACGCTTTATATTATCCCATAGGTCCCTTATATTGTTTTCATTGTTTTTTATTTGTTTTTCTCTCAGCTGTTCTGATTGGGTGCTTTCTGTTGTCCTGTCTTCTAGGTCACTTAGTCGTTCCTCTGCATTATCTAGCCTGCTTTGTAGAGCCTTTAGGTCAGCTCTCATCTCAGCAAATGAGTTTACTAATTCTCCTTGGTTCTTCTTTATAGCTTCTATTTCATTTTTGATATATGTTATATCTCTAAGCACTGTTTCTTTTAGTTCCTTCAGTACTTTGATCACTCCTTTTTTGAAATCTTGATCTAGTAGGCCATCGATGTCTATTTCCTTGATTGTGCTTTCAGGGGATTTTTCTTGATCTTTTAATTGGGAGTGGTTCCTCGGCTTCTTCATATTGCTCATATCTCTCTGGCACTGTGGCTTAAGGAGTATCAGTTATCTAGTTCTCCTGGAGACGGTATGCTCTTAATGATTTTATTGAGAGTTCTTTGTGTCTTCGCCCTGTTTCGCGAACTCAGCTTGCTGTTTCCAGAGGCTCTCTGTTGGCGCCCTCTTCTGTGCTGCTCCCAGTGGCTGTCAGTTAGCAGATCGCACCCCCCTCCCAACACTGGGTCAAGTGCTGAGCTCTTATCTGGTGGGCAGGCGGGTCACTCCCCCGCCTGATGCCTCAGTCAGACTGCGCTCGGGGGAGGCAGGTGGGCGGATCGTGTCCTCTCCCAGCACCATGGTCAGGTGCTGCGTTTCTGCCAGGAAAACGGGTTGCCGCCAGCCCTTTCCAGGCACCTGTTGCTCCACTGCTCTGTGCAGTTGCCCGCTCCGCCTTGGGTCGGTGTTCTGAAGGCGGGCTCGGGGAAGACCGCAGAATGGCCCCGCCTCTTCTCCGTACCAAATCTCAGCTCCTTATTTGTCTTGGCAGCGCGAGTTCTCTGAGGTGCCAGGGAAGAAAGACCCTATCTGCCTCCAGCTGTAAACAAGTCTCTGTCCTGCGTAGGTGTTGTGGAACCCCCGGGTGCAGATTCAGGTCTCGGCCCCACCACTGCCTGCGCGCTGCGCACAGGAGAATATGGTGGCTGTGGCTCAGCCCCGCCTCTCTTCTCTGGAGAAGTGCCAGTAATGACGGCACAGGTCTGAGGAGACAAAGGCTATGGCGCCCCTCCCCCCCGGGCACACCAGCTGTGTTGCTTCACTGTTTTTCACAATTTATGGGAGACCGAGGTGGTTCTGCTCTGTATCCCCTCCCAGCCATGGTGCGCAGCCGCCTGCAGTCCCCCAGGGCCGCCGCAGTGCAGCAGCACCATTCCTCCTGGTTCGGGCAGCCTGTCCCAGCCCCAGCTGCTGGCTTGTGTCTCGGGCTGGGTGTCACGGGGACCCTTTGTGCCCATTTAAGTCAGTTCTGTCGGTCAAGGGGTTCTCGGGGCAGATCTGAGCCTCAGAGACTCCCTCTCTGTCCTGCTGGCCTCTCCATTGGAGAGAGGAGACCCAGCGAATGAGCGCCAGCCCTCCTTTGCTGCTCCCTGCCCCCGGGATCGATCCTGAAGTGTTTTGCTTTTTTTCTTTCTTTTTTCCTACCAGATGTTCGGCGTCTTTGTCTTTTGAAGAGGGCAATGCTCTGTTGGAGTTCGGCAGGTGCTCTGGTTGGCTGAGTGGGTCTGTAGATGTTAGTTTTGGTGTATTTGTGGAAGAGGGTGAGCTACAAGCGTCCTTCTACTCCACCATCTTGCTTCTCTCTCCATAAGTATGTATATTATGCTCTTTGTCAAGCACCTGCCAGGAAATTCTCCATTCTATGATTTATATCCTTTAGTTTAGCTATCCTTTGGAACTTTCCTTTTCAGTATTTCTGTACTCTTGGCCAGGTTACTTGTATAAAATGTCATTTCTCCAAGCTACTCTTCAAAATAACCTAAAAGGAGTCCCTATAATCTATGACCTCAGATCCAAATTATTTATCTTGCTATTCAGGATCCTCCAAAATTTACTCTCATATTGTTAATCTAACCAGTATCTTCTGTGATTTCATTTGACTCAACAAAGAATCATAACAGTTTATTACTACTACATGTAGTGTATGGGACTGGACAAAATGGATATAAAATACTCCATAAGATATTATGCCCTCAACAAACTCAGACCTTGTAAGGATACATACACACACACACACATGCACCCCCACACAACTATATTTTAAAGGTATTTATGTATGTATATATGTTGTACATGTCTCATTAGTGATAGACTAGTGATATTTGTACCAATTTGTACACACTGCTGTGTGAACATAAATGGAAAACCAAAATGGATTCCTGCCTGATTTGGGGTAAGTGATTCATGGAGAAGAGAAAAGAAACTAGTATTTTTTATAAAAGGAACTAGTTTGTGACAGGCACAATTCTTGGATTTTTTGCATTCATTCCAATACTTGCTTTATAAGGCACTTTATGATTATGTGTCAGTATACTCATTTTATAGATGAAGATATTTTGAGTCATTGATATCTGTAGAAGCAGCTCTTTGTGACTCCAACCCCCTTTTCAAAATGACATTTGTAAATTCCGGGTTTAGAGATTAAGTTTGATTTGACAAGAGGGAAAGAGCAACAGATGAGCAAAAATGCAGAAGCATGAAGCATTGATCATATTCAAGGAATTCAAGTTGCTCTGGTTTGGCTGGTGATTAAGAGACTTGGAGAGGATCGAGTGACAAGGGACTAGAAAGACAACTTTGGACAGATCATCCATAAGTCTTTAGATGTTTAAATTGAGCAAGAAATCAATTTTGCTTGTAGTGAGAGGCATTGAATGTATTTGATGGAGAGAGTGATGAAATTGAGCCTCTTTTAACTGTCCACTTAACTACCTAACACATTTCCACCTGTATCACTCTTCTATTGATGGGTGACAAATTAGCTAAAACAAGAACAAAAACAAAACCCCTCAAAACCCCCAAAAAACAAAAAAAGCCACCCTATACCCCAAGTATTTATTATATTACCACTTGTTTGAGTCAGGAACTGAGGAGCAAGTTAGCTGGGTGCCTCTGGCTTGGAGTCTCTCATAAAGTTGTAGTCAAGTGGTCTCATGAGAAGGCTTGACAAGATATCGGGGACTTTGTCGATACATTTCAAGGCTGACTCATGTGAGTTTGACTAGTCTCCATCCCTCACCATGTGAACCTTTTCATGTTACTACAACAGACCTATGCATTTGACTTCCCCTGGGTGAGGAATACAAGAGAGATTGAGACCAAGTAAGAGGGCATGCCAGGAGAAAAGTTACTGTCTTTTTGTAACCTAATTTTTGAGGTGTCATTCCAGTTTTTATGCTATATACCATTTATTAGAAGTGACTCAATAAGTCCAGCCCACACTCAAGTAGAAGGAACTACTCAGAGATGTGAATATCAGCAGATGGGGATCTGTGAGAGCCTTCTTGGAGGCTCCTTACCATATTATCTTGTTTATATTCTTCACTTTCCAGAATATTAATTTTATCTAGACTATTATCTTCTAGACGATTCAAGTTGAGTAAAAATATTTCAAGGACTACCTTTTTCTATGATCTGTCCTCTGACATAGTGAACTGTGCTTTTCTAGACTTCCAGAAATTAGAAAAATATTGCTTTCACCATGCAGTTGAATACATAGCTTTTGCTTCTCTCTCTTTTTATTTTTATTTTTATTTTTTTAAGCTTTTGCTTCTTTGGTAAGATCTATGCCACGTACTATACCTGTATCCTTAGAACACCTAGCAATGAGTATAATATATGCCCAATATAATTATATTGACCAGAGGATTTCTCTTAAAGGCATTTCTTCTTAGAGTATATTACCTTTTAAAGTTCACCCTTACTTTTACTTTTGAAACCTTGATTTTGCTTGATGTTTGAGTACTGATTAGGTGGCTTAAATAGATTCTCAGAGTCCGTAATACAGGATAAGAGATACATATCATTTCATTTTTGGGGGCGGGGGTGTTGTTTTGTCACTTACTTCAGTGTTTCTTAGACTGCTTAATGTGGTAACATATATAGGATTTCAGAAGTTCAGAATTTTCAGGAATCCTATTATATTAACATTTTTCAAACTAATTTGATCACAAGATCCTTTTTGGAAAATGCTAATAGATGTTTCCATACCACAGTAAAAAACATAAGCTACTTTACTTGCCAATCAGTATAAGACCAAAATGATGACTCAGCATTCATTCATTTTCAAATATGATCAGAATTTTGCATTTGCTAGACTCTTGAGTATTGTTAAATATAATGTTAAAACCAGAAATGAGTAAGATCTTTTATATAAAGAGGTTCAGTACCATTCGATTCCTCTGTTATTTTCAGGTTTCAATGTACTAAAACCTTAAAACAACAATAATTAAACAAAGCTCTTATTCTATACAGCTTATTGTAATATTGAAGCCTGAAAATACAGTTAAGAAGTGATAGTATGTTGCAGTGTTTTTGGCATTAACTTACTTAGGAATATATTTAATTTTCTACTAATCATGAATAATTTATGCCACATTAAGATGAGCTTAAAAGGATATTTTTAAGATCTACTAATAACTGCTAAACTATCCTTAAGTTTAGCAAAGGTTAAAAAAAAAGAATGAGAAGAAAAGGCTTTTGAAAGATCGTCTTTGGGGGGAAAAAAAGGATGATATTATATTAAAACTTCAATTTTTATTTCCTATTGAAGGTTTTCCTTTTTTTTTCTGCCTTTCAGTTTCATCTGGGATAATATACTCTGCAACAATGTTTGCATCTTGTAATACTGCATTTTGTCTATTGATTATAAGCATAAACTACTATGTAGAAAAGGTAGGAAGCAAAATTGTCACAGCATTTATGGTCTCAGGTATTTTTAAAGGAAGCTTAATTTTTTCTCTCCACAGGAAAAGTTATATTGACACGCACCTCCTGAACAGTAATATAAAATTGCATTGATTTTTTCACCACGAGGAATGTCATTTTATTGGATTCATCTTTGACTTAGATTAAGCACACACAAATTAATAGAATTTAATGGAGCTAAATCCACCTTCATTTTTTTTGCCATTTTCTTTGTGTATGTATAATATGTTTTTATACTTTTCTTTTATAAATCATTTGCTTTTAAACAGATTTAAAGCCAATTTTACTTAGTCCATGCTGAGTGAGTTAAGGTGTTTCTCTAGAAGAGGCACCAGGCTATTTTAGTGATTGGTGTAAAACAAGTCTAAAGTAATAACATAGGGTCTTTTAGAGAACAGAAGAAAATGTTCCTCAGTTCATTATTGTTGTTTTTATAATCTTGAGTTGCCAATAGAGTTGAGATTTGGATTTGGTTGGTGCAAGTGAATAAACAATCAGTTAAATCAAAGCACAAAGATGTTATTTTGCATTTTTGCAGCAGATAGTAAATTATTCAGAACCTAGCTCATCTAGCTATCAAAAATTTTACCGAGTAAAAAGGTGGGTTTGAATACCAATATATTATACAAAAGTAGAAAGAATTATGCCATTTAAATCATTAAATAGTGAAAATTGTAGGAGATGTGGCATGCAAGTAAATAAAATACTAATTCCAACTTTAAGGATGATAACTATGTACTAGCTTAAGTTTTTAAAAATAAGCTAAAGATTTATATGATCAGAAGAGTACAGAGATTAAGCTTTTAGATGATATGCAATTGGATATCCTAGCCTTGCTCTGAGGAAAGAATCCCAATAAAAGAGAAGCATCTATTGTTGTTTTGTTTACATTTACTACAACTTGCAGTGAATAGAAGCTCTTGAGTTGGACACTAAAACAATACACATAGCTTATTTTAGAGAAGAAATACTTTCATAGGTTTAAAAAAAAAGATTAGCAACTTTGGGAAGACCTGATCTCTGGCTTCATTGTAAACGATTATTCATGTTCATAATTAGCAGGAGCTTTCTGACTTCTCTGTACATTTGCAACCTAGGAAAAATCCTTAATATATTATATTCAAATGAAGCAAAGTGTCCAATGAAAAATATGAGCAATACATTTATTTTAATGTATATTTTTCTACATGATCTATACATGAACTCATCTTCAAATTGCATTTGCAATTTGTTGTGTTTACAGCATTAACCGAAGTAGGATTATATTTAATTTTCTACTAATCATGAGTAATTAAAGAGGGTAACTTTAGGAAAACTGATTTATTATTGAATAATTAAAGGGGTGACTTTAGAAAACTGATTTTTCTTACACACATTTGTTCTCTTGAAAAAACATGAATAAATAGGACACTGTAGGCAAACGCTTTTGTTCCCAATGGCAGTTCTTTTCAGGGCAAGTTTTATAGGGAAATTAATAGTCATATTTCAGATTGATTATTTGGTCATTCCAATTTCATGAATTAAAAGGAATGTTTGGAAACACAGAAAAGAGTAGAAGTAGAAATGCATTTTATTTATACATTTTTAAAAATAACAGTGTTCTAGAAATTCTTATATTGTTTTGTCCCTTAAGTGGGAGAGAGAAAAATTAGTAAAAATAGCTAAGTGAGAGAAGTTGAGAATATTTCTTTGAAAGGATCCAATGGAGTCCAGTTACACTGAAATACATGGAATCAGGAATGTTTAGTGTAGTGTAGTCTGCATCCCATACTGTTCACTCTAAATTTGTAAATAATTTCAGAAACAAGAGTAAATATTGAAAATGGAGATAGATAATTTGAATATAATTTTTAGCGTTCTGTCATTTTGTGTATATTTACATATATATTTAATTTTAAATGATAATTTTTTATTTTTGTTTTCTGTGTGTGTAGTTTAAGATTTTAAAAGATTTATGTAGAGAAGAAAAAGTACACCTCCAAGAATGGGAGGCAGGCTAATCTGAGGGAGGAAAAGTCATATTTTTTGTCTCCCCTTTCTCTTATACCCTTGCTTAGAGGTGGTCTTTTGATTGATTGATGGCTTTTGTTCCTGGAATGCTTAGTCATGTTTGGCCCCTTTTGTGCATGTCCTTACCCATGGTGTATGAATAAAAATCCATGAGTGGGGAGTTGGAGGCTAAACTGAAATGTTAATTATAATACAATGAACGTTGCTTTGTGTCTAGTTAAGTCCTTTCCGCAGTCTTGGCTCTTGGGTTTAACCGGTTTCTTTCTGGCACTAATTTAGAAGAAATAGGCAAGTCCCTTTATGCTGGAGGTGGGCACAACCCCATCTTTCTGACCATCCTCCCTCTCCTCCATCTATCTGCCTGATGCCCCCACTTACCTAACTACCTAACATTTCCTCTCTTTAGTCATAGGACCCCAAATCTTTGGGACAGAGAGGGTGATGACTGCTCTAGCTACTTCCTGCTGGACTGGGGCTAAGAGGGGGCTTGTTGGGATTCCTATACTAGCTGAGTATCATTGGGCAGTTGGTGAATGGAAGGTTGGTGTGTGTCGAGGGGACTCGTGTAGAGGCCGTCTTGACTGGTCAGTTGCCTTGTTGCATAACCATCTGAAGTTTGATCACCTTGGAGTGCTGCTTGAAAGGCAATCAAAGATCGATAATAGGTTTACAAGAATACGTGGGATCCAAGATGTCTTGGGTACCAGGGTCCAGGTTTTTAATAGATTGATCTTCCTGGGTGAACTTCCAGGGCTTTACTTGGGTATGGTGTATCCAGCTGGCAGTCCCAGGAAACTTTACTGTAGTGAGGGAGGATATATGAAAAGGGTAAGGCCCTTTTCGAAGAAGTTGAAGCTTGGAGGATGGGGAGCCATCTTTCCAGACTTTGACCAACATCTCAGTGCCAGGGACATACAAAGGCGATTGTGTTGTCACCTGAGGTCTCGTGTTTTAGCCCAAATTTCCTCAGTGTGTTTTGGAAGAGCTTGGACATATGCCCCTAAAGAGGTGACTTTATTATCTGTTAGTGTTTTTGCCCGAATGAATGGCCTTCCACGAAGAGCTTCATTAGGACTAAAGCCCAGAGTTGCCTTTGGAGCTACCCTGGTTCATTAAAGATCTATTGGTATGGGCTCTTTCTTTGGGCAAGCTCCAAGGCTTGTGTTAAGGGCACTTATTTCAGCCAGTTGTTCTGAGATGCCGGTAGGTGATGGCTCAGCTTCTATAACCTTGTGGAGGTGCACGACCGAGTATCTGGCTCTACATCTTCCCTTTGTGACAAAGGATGATAACAAACAACTTTAAATTGTAGGGCTACTGATTCAATAAAATGTAGAATATATTTTTCATTAACTTCTCCATCAGTCTGTTATTGAATATGTATTATGTATGGACATAATACATGCTTGAGTTATATTTACATATATGACAAATCCCTGCCTTCAAAGAAACCCTGAGTATATAAGCAATTGCCATGGAAACATGTAGTTTTATAGCAGGATGATATATGTGACAATAGAGGCAGGGACTACTATTGTTTTAGCCTAGAGGTGCTTAGGCTGCAGTTTATTGTTAGTATTAAGTGAATGTAGTTCCCTTTGTGTTTATTCTAGCCATTATTATAGACTTAGATATGACTACTCAGTTTTTAGCCTTTTAACTGAGATTTTGTTGTTGAGGTATTCTTCCTGCTAAGAACTAATATGACCATAGTGGTACTCCTTTTATATAAAAAAAGAGAAGGATCATATGACTTTTACATATTTGCATGCTTTTCTCCCCACAAAACTATAAGCCTTTTTTATTTTGTTGTTGATATTGTTTTGTGTGATTATGTGTTTGCTGTTGTGCATGCGCCCCAATTTTGTAGCTTCAAGGCCCAGTACAGTGCCTGGCATGCATATACATCAAGGACTGATTTGTAACACACAGTATGCTGAGAAAATTAGTGATCAGTTGTACCTATGAGATTGGTTTTAAAACAAACAGTTTTACAAAGAAAGTTAGGATGTCCACTCTCTTACTTTCCTTTCCCTTTGTCTCTCTCACGTGTGTGTGTGTGTGTGTGTGTGTGTGTGTGTGTGTGTATTTCTGTTAGATAGGTGAAGTATCTGATACTTAGGAAGCAGGTAAGGCAGAGAAAACACTGGTACTACCTCACAGCCTATTCATTTTAGGTCAGTTACAGTTTCTAATTTCCATTCAAATGGGAAATCCTGCAAATCATCCCTTACCTTCTACTCTTTAGGCCATATTGACTTTCTGACTCTATGGTGTAAATGATTGACTGGAGCTTAAATGTTCTTTATTATGGCCTTGGTCTAAAACAATCTAATATGGAACAATCACTGCACAAGCTAACACAGGAGGGAATCTTGATTCAATAACCCATGCCCAAGAATTCAGAGCTAGTTGATGTGTGGGACACAGGTGGGGGAGATAGTCAGGGGACAAGACTAAAAGGAGACAAGGAGACATGTAGAATTGAAAAGGCAAATATCCAGTTTAGGAAGCACTTGGTTTCTGAAGGTGAGGACTCATGAAAATTGGTGTAAACTAGGTAGCCTACTAGCAAGGCTGCAAGGACTTGTAGAATCAGTTTATCATAAGATCTCCTTGCTTCCTAAACACGTTCTAAGAGACCAAGCACAATTCAAAAGTACCCATCTAGTCAAGGTGTTGCAAATGACTTTTGCTATCACTGAATTAAACTGAGTAAGATCCTGCAGACTTTGGTCCTTGGTTTTTCCCTTTAAAAATGATGTAAGTTTTGGTGTAGCCTCTACTAGGATTAAGAATGCCAAAGTCTTAAAGCTGATGGAATAAGAACAATGATCCTCCTGCAAACAGAATGTTCTACTCCCTTTCAAGTTCTTCAGAGGAGCAGAGATCTTGGAGCAGAAGAGAAGGTTCTCCAGGACTTTCTTACCTTCAGTTAGGCTGGGAAATAAAGACCAATTATAAGTTTATGTATCCCAAAGAGAAGCTCCATCCTGGCCTCAAAACTTGTATTCCTGAGCCAGCCTTGGTGCAGTATTGTTTTTGTTTTTTCTTTTCAAACAAATATGAAAAAACTGACTGTTTCTTTGAAATTCACCCTTAAATATCCCTAGCAACCCATAGAAATGAAACATATTAGAAATGATAAATTATGTTAACTTTACCCTTAAAAGTAAATTAAATGAACTTTAAAGTACTTGACTTTCTTAATTCAGATAATGTTTGAAAAGTTAAAAGTATATCATTTTATTTTCTCTACCTGATGAAATTTTTTAAAAAATTTGATATTCATGAATGTTAGAATCAAGAATATGAGTAAAAATGGGACATTTTATTTAGACTGTCCTAGGTTTTTCCCTTTCATGTTTCTTAATACATTTATTTTAGCCATGAATTATTGCACATTAATGGTTCTATTTCATTTACACATTTAGAATGATAATGTTGAACATTTTAACATAGAATTAATCCAATTTAACAGTTATTCTATTTAATACTAATCTCATATTCATGTTCCTTAAAGTAGTGTATATTGTATAATAATAGGAAATTTTAAAAATTATAACCTCTTCCATCCACAGATTTATAATTTAGTTAGGAACTTTATGTAATTGACTTAACTACACTTTTTGAACTTAGAATTTATAGTACTTCCAACTGATATAAATGCTACTCAGACTCTCTTGATCCTCATTTCAATTGTGTGAACATTTCCTGAAAAATTGTATTGGGGAAAAATTCCTTTTCTTATTTTATATCATGAATCACCTTTCAGATGGATTCCAATGTCTGTTGATTAGCTCACTTGAGGAGACTTTTTTCTCAACCAAAAAGCAATGAAATTATATCCATTTGAAACTTGAAATCACTTGAAAAGAGAACAGTATTTGTAAATCTTAGAATTAAAAAGAAATAGTTTGTAAAGAAAAGTGCTAGCATTGGACTAATTTCAAATGAAGGAAGATTCAAGTGTTAGACAAAATAATGACTCCCAAATATATCCACTTCCTAATCTCTAGAACCTACAAGTATATTACCTGAAATGGCAAGAATGATTTTAGACATGGAATGTGAGGATATTAAAATGGGGAAATTATCCCAGTTTATCTGGGTGTGCCCAGTGTAATCACAGGGTCCTTATAAGTGAAAGAGGGAGGGAGGCAACAGAGGCAGAAAAAGAGACGGGATAATGGAAGCAGAGGTTGGAGTACTTGTTTTGAAGGTGGAAAAGTCTATGAACCAAGGAATGTAAGGTGCCTTTCAAAGTTGTAAAAGTTGAGGAACAAATTCTGTCCTAAAAAGACAGAAAAGGAACAAATTCTGTCCTAAAAAGCCTCCAAAGGAAATGTAGCCCTCTGGACACCTTGACTTCAGTGGCATAAGACCATTCTGGATTTCTGACCAGTAGAAGTATAACGAATAAATTTATGTTATTTTAAGACAGTCGATTTTTGAAGTTTGTTTCAGCACAGCAGCAGTAGGAAACTAACGCATTTCTTTAAAATAAAAGGGGGGAGGGGTAGGAGTTGTTGAGCACTTATGTCTCAGCAATTGCCAAAAAGATACAGTCATGAATTCTCATCCATTTCTTTTCTTAATCTATTGAATATCATTACCAAATATAATAATATGTCTCTCACTAGCATCAGACATGTACTTAGGCTTTACCCATTTAGGAGTACTGCTCCAAAATATTTACTTTTCTCTCTATGCTGGATGGCAATTCCAGGGGAGTGTGATTATGTATAATTTATTATTATCCTGAACTTTGATCCAGCTTATAGATCCTAAAATTTTCAGCACTTTTTCATAACAAGCCAAATAGACCACTTTTTGCAAAAGTAATATAATGACAAATATTGAATTATATATGACAACTTTTATAAAAAGGAGAGATTTATGGACTGGAATGGCCAGGAAGAATTTCTAGAGAACATTGGCCTTAGCAAAACAAGATACATGTAAACAGAGTTATGGCGAGGGGAGGGGCAGAGAACATTTCAGGCAGACAAAACCTATTTCTGGTTGAGAAACTCATAGCTTGTATTTAGAATATTTTCATAGTGGTGGGAGTGGGGGTTCAGAACAAGATGGCAGAGTAAGAGGATGTGCATCTCACCACTCCCCCCATAAACACATCAGAATACACTTACATGTGGACCAATTCTCACTGAAAACTAACTGGAAACTAGCAGGAGAACTCCTGAACAACCAAGACTATGAGAAAGATACACACAGATTTGGGTAAGAAAGGAAGAAAAGTGATCAGGTCCGGACTTAGAGGAAAAGGGAGATTACACATGGAGATCCTCCTTGTGGAGTGAGTGGTTCCAGCCACAGATTGGGCATGCCAATCTTGGGGTCCTGCATTCGGGAGACAAGCCCCTTTGTCTGATTGGGGGACTGCTTACAGAAAGGTTGTGGAAAGCTGCTTGTGAGGCAGGGGACAGAGGTCTGCTCTAGTGGCTGCTGCATGTCCTGCAACTGCTTCACCAAGCCCCAGCCCAAGCCGAGCAAATGTTCCTGCAAACGTCACAGGTCGGCACTGGTCCTAGGGTGGCCATGACCAGGGAAAATAAATGGGACACAGAGGTATCCCTGGGACACCAGAGGACCCTGGTGACCTGGTCCTGCACTGGAGCCTGGGTGAGGTGGCAGCAGCTTCATTGTTGGTGCTTACTCAAGCAGTGCCTCAGGAGCAGCTCAGGTCTCCGAAGGTGACCACTGTACCACAGCTCAGCCTTAATGTATAGTGAGGATGAGAGGCTGTGTGTGCCCCACCTGCCCTGTGTAGTGATTCCACAACAGGGCAGGAATAGTGGAGGCATGGGGCATTAAAATACAAAAAAATTTGTAAAAGTATCTAAAACTACAGTAAGCAATTAATTAAGGGATAAGTATGAAGATATAAATATGACATCAGAAACAAAAAATGTGGATTGGAGGGGTTTAAAAAAAGTAGATCTTTTAGAATATGTTTGAACTTAAATGACTGCCAGTTTAAATAATTATAGGTCAGCATACATGAACCCCATGGTAACCACAAATCAAAAACTTGGTCATAGACACACAAAACCTAGAAAGATAGCAACAGAATCATGCTACTAAAGAAAATCATCAAACCACAAGGGAAGAAACAAAATGAAGAAGAAATGAATAGAGAAGAATTACTAAAATGACAAAACAAGTAATAAAGTGGCAATAATGACATACCTATAATAATGACTTTAATGCCATTGGACTGAATGCTCCAATCAAAAGACATGAAGTGACTGATTGGATTAAAAAGCAAAAAAAGGCCCTTCCATTTGCTGCCTGTAGGAAACTTTCTACAAAGCTAAAGACACAAACAAAACATTAGGGAATGGAAAATATATTTCATGCAAACAGAAACAACAAGAAAGCAGACATAGCAATATTCCTATCAGACAAAATAGACTTTAAAACAAAGACTATTTTAAAAGTCAAAGAAAGGTAATGATAACGAGATCAATACAAGAAAAAGATACTACTTTTGTTAACATATATGTATCTAATACTGGAGCATCTGAATATATAAAACAAGTACTAATGGACGTAATAGGAGAAATTGACAATAATATAATGATAGTAGGGGACTTTAACACCCCATTTACATCAATGGACAGATCATCCAGATGAAAAATTCAGTAAGGCAATAGTGGTTTTAAATATCACAACAGACCAGTTGGACTTAATGGATATCTACAGGACATTACATCCTCAAACAGCAGAATACACATTCTTTTCAAGTGCACATGGAACATTCCTCAGGATAGGTCTCATGCTAGGCCAAAGAAAAAGTATTAACAAACTTAAGAGGATAGAAATTGTATCAATAGCTTTTTTTCTGATCATAATGGTATGAAACTAGAAATCAGTTACACAAGAAAAAAATGTGAAAAAAACATGCATGAGCTACTGAAAAACCAACGATTACATGAAGAAATCAAGGAGGAAATCAAAACACCCTGAGACAAATGAAAATGGAAACACAACACTAAAACAACAACAACAACAACAACAACAACAACAACAAACTACATCAGAGTCAAGAAAGCAGTTCTGTGAGGGAAGTTTATATGATATAGGCCTTCCTCAAGAAACAAGAAAAATGTTAAACACCTAATATACTATCTAAAAAAATTAGAGAAGGAAGCAGAAAGCCCAAAATCAGCAGAAGGAAGGAAATAAGAAAGATCAGAGTAGAAATAAATACAATAGAGATTAAGAATAGAAAAGATCAGTGAAACCAAGAACTGTTTTTTTAAAGATAAAATTGATAAACCTTTACCCAGGCTTACCAAGAAAAAAAGAGAGAGGACCCAAATAAAATAAATGAAAGAGGAGAAATAACAATCAATACCACAGAGACACAAAAGATCATGAGACTACTAGGAACAGTTATATGCCAACAAATTTGACAACCTAGAAGAATTGGATAAATTTCTAGAAACATGTAACCTACCAAGACTGAGTCAGGAAGAGACAGTTTGAACAGACTGATCACAGTAGTGAAATTGTAATTAAAAACAAAACAAACAAAAAACTTGCAGTGACCTTAAGTCCAGGACTGATGGCTTCAAAAGGAATTCTGCCATACCTGTAAAGAAGAGCTAATACCTATCCTTCTCAACTATTCCAGAATACTGCAGAGGCCAGGTCACTACCAGATTCATCCTACAAGGCCACCACTACCCTGATACCAAAATGAGACAAAAACCCTGCAAAGCAAGAAAATTACAGGCCAATATCTTTGATGAATATAGATACAAAAATCCTCAACAAAATGTTAGTCAACCAAATGTAACAATGTATAAAAAGGATCGTACACCAAGGACACATTGGATTTATCCCAGGGATGCAAAGCTGGTTCAATATCTGCAAATTAATCAATGTGATACACCATATTAACAAAAGGAAGGATAAAAATCACATGATCATCTCAAAAGACACAGAAAATCATGGGGAAAATTCAACATCTGTTTATGGTGAAAACTGTCATTAAAGTTTGTATGGAGGGAGCACATCTCCACAGAATAAAGTCCATTTATGACAAGCACAGTCAATATCTTATTTAAAAGTGAAAAGCTGAAGCCTTTCCTCTAAACTAAGGAACATGACAAAGATGCCTACTCTCGTCACTTTGATTTAACATAGTCTTGGAAGTTCTATACACAGCAATCAGACAAGATAAAGTAATAGTAAGTATCTGTATTTGAAGGGAAGAAGTAAAGCTGTCACTATTTGCAGATGACATGCTTTATATAGAAAACCCTGAAGTCTCTACCCAGAAACTATTAGAACTAATAAATGAATTCAGCATCCTTGTAGGATATAAGATTAATATACAGAAATATGTTGCTTTTCTATACAATGATAATGAATTATTAGAAAGAGAAACTTAAAAAACTGTTTAAAGGTGCATCAAAAAGAATAAAATACCTAGAAATAACTAAGGAGATGAAAGACTTATACTCTGAAAGGGAGGGAAATTGAAAATGATAAAGAGAAATGGTAATATATCCTGTGCTTTTGGGTTGGAAGAATTAATATTGTTAAAATGGCCATGCCTAAGCCAAATCTATCTACAGATTTGAACTAAAACATGTAATTCTAAAATTCATATGGAACCACAAAATACTCTGAATTGCCAAAGCAATCTTGAGAACAAAGGTGGAGGTATCACCTTCTCAGACTTCAGATTATAGTGCAAAGCTACAATAGTCAAAACAGCATGGTTCTGGTTCTGTCACAAAAACAGATGCATAGATCAATGATACAAAATAGAAAGCCTAGGAGTGACCCCACTCCTCTATGACAAAGGAGGCCAAAATATACAATGGAAAAAAGAGAGTCTCTTCATGAAGTGGTGCTGGTTAAAGTGGACGGCTACTTGTAAAAGAATGAGATGAGAACATTTCCTCACACCATATACAAAAATAAACTGAATGGATTAAAGATCTAAATGTAAGATCTCAAATCATAAAAACTCCTAGAAGATAACATAGGCAGAACACTCCGTGACATAAATCATAGCAATATTTTTTTGGATCTGTCTCCTAAGGCAATAGAAATATAAGCAAAAATAAACAAGCAGGACCTAGTTAAGCTTAAAAACTTTGCACAGCAAAGGAAACCATCAACAGAGCAAAAACAACCTATGAGTTGGGAGAAAATATTTGCACATGATACGACTGACAAGGGGTTAATATCCAAAATATATAAGCAGCTCATACAACTCAATATAAAAGTAACCTAATCAAAATGGGCAGAAGACTTGAATAGACATTTTTCCAAAGAAGACATAGAGATGGCTAACAGGCACATGAGAAAGTATATGAAAATCAGATCTTACTAATACCAGTTCTCTGATTTTATTTAGTAATTTAAGAGCACTTATTGCCAAACAACAAATGACATTTGAAAGAAGAAACAGAGCATAGGGATCTGAAGGGGGGAAAGTGGCAAATGTTCTCTAGATATGCCTATCTAGTTATCTTCCTTCTGGCTACTTATGTTGTGTTGTTTAGTATCTCTCTTATTGTGCCTTTCCAAGTAGTTTTCTATCCCCACTGGCCTTCTTGAGATGCCCTAGAACATGACCTTTTCTTCTGTATAGTCCATATTGTTTTTCTTAATTATTTAATTTAAATTGTTCTAAGAATTCCTCAGATTATGTTGGAGTTTTAAAAATTTCCATGTTTAGCCTTTGGACAACTAAAATTCTGCACAATTGATTTGGAGGAGATACCTGCTGTTATAATGTCTTTTAACACATTTAAACATAAATGTGAGGGGTTTTCTGTTTTTTTAATCAGTGCTGTTATGTAGTCTAGAATCAAGTTTGAGAACTGTATGTATCTCTTGCTTTTAATCTTTTTTCTTTTTTACTTGATCATCTTTGTGGACTTTATTATTTCTTGATATCTATATTTGGGAAAAAGCACAATAAATAAATTGATGTTGAGTTCTCAAACTAGGCCCTTCTTGTGACTTCAATAAAGGGTTTTGGTGGAAGAGCAATTATATGATTCTTAGAAAAATTCATGAATTTCAGTTTACAATATTTGCTTTTTACCCCACACTAGGGTAAGGAAATGAATGAAGAATTTAATGATAGGTGTAATAACATTTAAAAATGGAAAAAGATAAACTGATGAGATAGGAGTTGTAGAAGAACAAAGAAGGAAAAATTGTTTTCTGACTGATTCCTCCCATATAACACTGTAGTATCACTTAGTCATCTTCTTGCTATTATATTTACCAGTATTGCAGAGTTACTAAGTATATTGAAAGTGATGCTTTCAATGTGAATGTTTGATTCCATTAAGCCTAAAAACTAACTTCTGGAATATTTTTAATCTGATTTTGAAAAGCAATCCATAACCTCTTGGAAGTAGTATATTACTACACTAGTAGTCTTAAAAGTTGAAAAGACTTTAGAGTAAAATATCAGATAGACCCTCTTCCAACTCAGTTTCCATGGCATTTGCATAAGAGATTGTTCCCTTCTGGGGGAATTTTTTCTCTGTTTTGGGTCATGTTTTAGCCAGTGCCCATTTGAAGGCAAAGTACAGATACACAGTAAGACCAGTACCAGTAGAAAGAGGACACAGTTCAGTTGTAACTCAAGAAAAGAAAACATAACTGTACACCACAAGGACTGGAGATGAGCCATGATGCATTTTTCTTTTTCCTGTGGATCAACATGGATGCTAATCTCTGCTTCTTTGGGCAAATCAGTGTGGTCTTTTTCTTTCTCTTTAAGCACATCACCCTGTCATCACCTTCTAATGATTTTGAATTTTCACAGTTTGGGCATTTCTTTATAGTGGCACTAATTAACGTCTTAATTCCAGGGCTCTTATCACTGACTGAAATCTCTAAAACTTTAAGTCAAAGTTTTAAAACAAAGAGAAATTAGGCCTCTCATATATTTAACAACTCCGCATCTACAGAATCAAATTTATTTTCTTCCCTCCTCTGTAAACTAGCTCTTTCTCTTGTGTTCCCAATCTCAGATTGATGATCCCATAATTAATATAAGATACATCTTTACTGTGACCTTCTCCACTCCTAATTTACCAAATAATTTTGATTCTGCATTTGTAACTCTCCTCTTACATGATCTACATAATTGCGGTCTTGTATATGATGTGAAAATGAGCCAGGATGTCTGAGTTCAAATTCAAAGTCTCTGTTATATTGGGTATGGGACAAATTCCATAACTTCTCTGTGTCTCATTTCCTTTCACTATGAAATAGTGCAAACGATTATACTTACAGGTTGTTGTGAGATTAAATGAGCTAACATTTGTAATGACACGTTTTATGTCAGTCAGTCACATTTTAAGTACTATATGAGATTTACATTGTTGTAGTAGTAATTATCATTCTATCTACAATCGCTGTGAACTTAGTCCTCCTCGACAACTGTAGTTCCTGTTAAGAACTATCTTTCTAAATCATGGGTTGAGTCATAATTTCCATACTAAGATATGTCTGTATCTCGTCCACACCTTCCTAGTCAAAGCCCACATTTAGCACATCATTCAAAGCCCTCCTCAGTCTATCCTCATTTAGTTTCCCAGATTCATATTTTTATTATATCCTTTCATAATCACTTTGCTTTAGTCACATGAGTTTCACATATGTCCATCCATGCAAGCCTTTGCTTACACTGTCCACCTCCCTTAGTTCCAGCCTTAGATGCAGTTCAACTCTTGTCTGTCCATTCAATAACTTACAAACAAAAAATTTTGAAATCTTTTCCCCCTTAGAATAAAATGATAATTTCCTTTGTTTTCCCACAGAATTTTCTAATTTTCTGAGCTACAGTGTTGAAATCCTGTTAGTAATTCCTGTTTATATGTTACCATCCCCCACTGAAAGTCAAGAACATTGACATTTTTATATAACTATAATGCATGTACAGAGGTTTATGAATAGTAAATACTCATTTTTAATGTTTATTAGTATATGAAAGAATTATGATACAAGTTTGAGAGCAGAGCTTGGGTTTTGAGTTACTTTGCTGAATTTTTTTTTAGCATCCTTATAAGTGCAGGCTAAGGACATTTATCTCAGAATTGATATCTTCAGTAACTTCATTAGTGGCAGTAATTTTTCTGCCATTTTAGCTGCCACTAACAAGCTCTTAAATTTTTTTATTAATAGTCTGATCTTATTAAATGAGTAAAATGCTATACAAATAAAAATCAGTATCAACTCTGGCTTGAAAACAGTATCACTGTTTTGTGTGTACAGATAATATTTCATTGGTGCTACTACAAGGTGCTAATAAATTAAAAATAATTATAAAATAATTTTAAATGTCATTTTTTCTTAAATAATGAATTTATCTCTGATATAATATAGAGAATTGTCCAAAATAAATTTTGTTTAAAAAAATAACTCTCCAAAACTTTTAAAAGCTGGTCATTACTTATAGGGACTTTTTCCTTAATGCTAGCAGAAAGTTAGTACAGTTTCTTTAGAGAGAATTTTTAAATGATTTGAAACCTTTTTCTCCTCTTAAATTAAAACTTTCATAATTTTTTATTATCACTCCATTTGTTGAAACCCACTGAAACTTTGCCTTCTACATATTTCCCATTTCTTTCTACTTATTTTCAACTTGGAATTTCTTTTTTATTTCAACCCTTTCTCTTTCTTCTACAGGTGGAGAATGTCTTTTTTCTCTACTCTTCTAACTTGTCGCCTGGGACCCCTGTAACAAAGGACAGATTAACATGAGAGAAACTTAAATTTAGTTAGTATAAAATTCATGCAACATTGGAGCCACACAACAGAAAGAAATTGTTGAACCTGAGTGGCTTTTTTGCTAGACTTGATGAAGAGTGGAAAGTCATGTAAAGATATGATAAGACAAAATAGTATCCTAGCAAGGCCTGTTTGTTCAGATTGCCCTTATCTTAGGAGATAACAGTGCTCCTTTCCCCCAAGTATGAGGAGAGAACCTTTCATATGAGGTTTTATGACCTGCTTCAGGAGGTCATAAATTCTTTCCTGAACAAGCTGTTTCTCAAATTCCTTCAGTTTGAAATATTTAATATGTAAAGGTGCCATATTTTGTAGTATTGTGTCCTGAACCCCATCATGCCCTACCTCTCCTCTCTATCCTTCTCCCTTTCCCCAGTCTGTATCCTACTGCCTTTTTCTTCTATACTTCTGTATTTTTCAGGAATTTCATTTTTTCTGATCCTATTCTCTTGATTATTATATATTTAAAAAAAATTTGCACAAGTTTCTGGAAAGGACAGCAGTGCTATTCCTTCAGTTCAGGAGTCAGCATTTTAGTTCTGGACAAATCTCTGTAGAGTAGAAAATTTGTTATATTTCATTTTTAGAGTTGTCTGAACTATGAGTAATCTGACTTTTGTAGTATACCAACACCACAAACAGAAAGAGGGCTCATCTGTGTTTCTGAATGCAACTTTAAATACCCAATCATCTGATGAACTCTCATCCTCACCAAAGCCTTTTTCATAAAAAATGTTCTATGCAATAGTAAGGTGAGCACCAGTAACTTATAAGAAAACAAGAAAAAGGAGAGTTAAGAACTAAGGTGTGCCACAAAGCAAGGGACCCTGTGCAGTGAGACCCTATTGTATCTTTTATTTTATTGGCTCTTATCTGTCATGATCATTTTACCATAGACTAGTCCTGTATGTATTTAATACTCTATAAAAAAGAAAGTACGATCATTTCTCTATTATTGTTATAGTATATCATATATAATTTTTTGTATATCTGTTTTTCCTTAATTTTCATATATATGAGCAGTCATGTAGAATTCTGATTCATAGAAACTCTTCACTTCAGACAGTGATATCTACGTAATAGATTTCTATTAAATTTAGAGAGAGGTGGCACTAGTGCCATGTCAAAGTATGAGAGCAAGAAGTCTTTCTTTTTTGCTGTGTAGTTTTATTTATGTTTATTTTTATTGTTTTGAACTTTATATAAAATAATTGGGACTTGTTATATTATATAACATGTTATATAATATATTATATTATATATGTTTCTATATAAACATAGAAACATCTTATCACTTTACTGGTTATTCCAACTCACAAACCAAAGTAGAAGACAACAAATCATTGTCCAAGTTGTGCAAATAGTGGGCTATACATTATTTTTCTTTTTTCCTGTTGTCCCATTTGATAATGAAACCTGCATGATTCAAGGGCCACTTTTATCCCATCTGCTATTTATTTTGCTAGTTCATTTTGTTATTGGGAATGAAAACTCTTAAAAGGAAAATCTTAGCAAAATTGGGTATGGACAGAGTGTCTATAAATAGAACTTGTATTTTGACATTTGTCATAGATGTTTGTATCCAGTTAAAACATAGGCATTCGAATTGCGGATTTTCACTTGACCACTTGATACTATGTGCTTAGTTCTTCTATACTCAAAGTGTCATTCATTTATTTTCTTCTCTTTTCCGTTACCTCACTCTTGTTTTTCCCCAGCCCAACCTAATGGAGAATTTGTCCTGGTATAAAAGATTGAAATGTGATTACCACTGATATTTTCAAATTTATGTTTATTCTGTGTATTTAGCATCTACATGAGAAAACAGGAGTAGAAAAGAAGCTGAAAAGGAGATAAATGTTTTTAAATTCTTCGGAGATCTAATACATGAAAAATCATAGAACTCCATGATAAACTTGGTCCCAACATTTTAAACATTCCTCCCACTTCTTACCCACATTGTCGCTGTTCCAAATAATGTGGCCTGTTCAGTATTCTAGCAAGTGCTTTGCACTTTTCCACTGTGTTTCATCTTTTAGTTCTTTTTCTGATGTTAAAAACCTTTATCACCTGATGCCCAAGGCAAATATTGCCATTCCATGAAGTCTTCTCTGAATGCAATGCAAATGTTTGCTAAGTCATCATACTTTGTTTTATAATAATTCTTAAATTGTTATTTATCTCTCTGTAATGATGCCTTACTTCCCCACTCATTAATGAGCTCTCTAAGATGTCTGGCATTCTGGCTGCGTACAGAGCTTTGTACCAAAAGGGACTGCCAATTATCATGTTGAGTAATTCACCATTTTGGGAGACGTTTATTTCAAAGTCATTGTTTGAGGTTTGCAGAGTCAATGGAAATTTATACAATGAATTGGCAAATTCTAATGCTTAATCCATTTGTGGCTTCCTCTGAAATGCAACAGTGAGGGATCAACATAGATTCAACACAGAAGAATGAGATAGAAACATAGAATGAGAGGAAACTAGTATCATCTAGTGCCCCACACTGACAATAGTGATGTATTAAATTATGATCACTGTCCTTGATAAAAGTTATAGATTAAGAAAGACAAAGTTACGTGATACTTATTTCTGATTTCAAGCACATGTCTTAAAAATTACTTGCATTGAAAATATCTAAAAATAATTTGATTTAGAGTAGTTTTTATTGAATTGATCATAACTTGTAAATGCTATTCAGTGCCTAATATGCTATTTTTAATTCCCTCTTTCCTGCCTCAGCTTGTTACATGCACACACACACACACACACACACGTTACTGAGTCCAAACTTCTTCTGCTCGCCACATAACAGGCCAGTAAATCGGGAGATGAGGTGTTGGGGCAAGGGATAATGGTTTTATAAAGAAAATTGGCAAACCGAGAAGATGGCAGGCTAATGTCCTGGAGAACCATATTCCTGAAGTCAGAATTCAGGCTCCTTTTATACTAAAAAGGGAAGGGGTGTGCTTGTTCCAGACTTCTTGGTGTTGGAATCCATTGTTCTTGCAGCTGTCCACGTGGGTCAGGTCATGGTGTCCTTGTAAACCTCCAACAAAACAAATACTGCTTTATATTCTGCAATTTTTTGTCTTTATATATGAGTGCAAAAGTGTTAATACCCTAAAAGGGCAGAGCCTAGAGAATAGGCTATCTTGTATATTTCAGGCTATAGGCAACATTCTTTTACAGAAGGAGCAGAACCAGTCCAGAAAACAGAGCACGGGGTAAAGCCAAAGGAACAGATCTAAAATGGAGTCAGATTTTTTTCTTTCTTATTACACATACACATACATACACACACACACACATACACAAGTCTATGTTTAGACTATGTATTCACATTAATACTGCTTACTGTTGTCTTAAGGAATAGATCACTTGATATACTTCTCACCATTTCGGTAAAGCCTAAATATTTTAACAGGGTTGTTTTAATACTGGAGGATGATTACTTTTGAATTTTGGGTCATCATATCTTTGATATGAAATAACTATATATTTACTTTTCTACTTAATTTTCTAAATACGTTTACCTACCATGGTTTCCCCGATATATTTGAGCATATACTGATTTGAAAGAGAGCAATAGTTTGGAGTTACGGGTTTTGGTCTCTCTCCTTCTTGTTCTTTGGTTTCAGGGTAAACATATTAGGCTTGGAAGTTCTTAAAGTGTTTAAATATTTAAAGACCTTGAAACAACTTATAATACTACAAAGTAAAAAGGAAAGTGAAAAGAAGTGACCAAAAAAAAAAAAAAAAAAAAAGAAACATGGTCAGCATGTAAATTTATGATGTAATAGAATCTGGCTGTAAATGAGTTGGACTTTTCTCCCTTGCTATCATGATTTGACTCATGAACAAGTGCCCAAAAGCACTAAATTTTCTCAGCAGTCTTTCATTACATAAGTACGGAGAATGGAATGCAGTAAATCTGCATCCAGCTACTTTTTAACTATTGTAGATCTAGTGATTAGGTAATAACTTGCAATAATTTTGCTTTACTCCAAAATATTTGTGCTGTCCCTATACGTCTTCCTAAAATTGTCATCAACTTTGACATATTTCACTGTACACTGCCTTATAAAGTAGTCTGTGGTATGCATTGAATAAACCCATGGTTGAATAAACTCATGAGTAACTTCAAGTATCTGAATTAAAATCTAGAGAATTTATGTTATACTAGACATGGCATACAGCTTTTAAAATACATTTACTGTGGCAGTTTTTATTATAAAAATGCAAAGCTTTGGGAGAAAATGTCATCTAGTTTTATCCTATGATTAGTGTTGAGAACAATATGAGAGACTATACCTGGAGGTTCCTCCACAGTGGTATTTAATAGTTACTTTGTAGGCTTTACAGTGGGTACTCATTAAGTTGTTAATTTGCTAGTTATTTGATACTTTTACCTGAAAGCAACTTAACCACTTAGTTTTGCTCTTGGAATGCTAAATTTATGGAATAAATTATGATAGAATTTTTGCCCATTTATCAGTCAGAAGAACTCATAAATCTTGCTTCTTGTGGTCCTTTTAAATATTTACAACATGTTTCACTGGTATGCATGAACCCGGTGTCTGAAGAACCATTATTTTTCTTCTGGTCTGTCACTTAGTTCTTGTGCCACATTGAGCAAGTTCCTTTTTTTCTGGGCCCTAACATCATTGTTATATTCCCTGGAGATATAATTTTCTTGGATACCACTGAGATCACATACCACTGTCTGTCTTAAGCACAAATTTCTTTCCAGAAGTCTTTATCAATTAGGCAAATTGTGTGTAGAAAAGATATATTATCTTCAGAGCATCAATGTTAGAAACAGTACTGCCTTCCTATTAGGTATTTAATGAAATACATAGAGAATCTGTCGAATATAATTCCTCAAATCCTTGAGAATTTATAATAGTGGTATCTGGATAAATATGAATTCAGTTGAAGAGAAGCTTATATAATTTAACTACTGAGAAATTGAAACATAAAATTAGAGATAATCTAATCTAAAATGATACAGAATGCCTTTTTATAATGGTAAAACAGTAAAATAGGTTACTTTTTATTAAGTATAAGAAAAATGTGTAGATTTGGTTCAATTCTGATATTGAAAAAATTCTTGTCTCATCTCTAATCTTATATGATCTTTAGTACTTTTATCAGAATAATATGTGATTTCTTTAGGAATTGTATTTATTTATTTTGATGTTTATACAAGAAAAAAAAATTCCCCTAGAAATTACATGGCATTTGCCCTAAAGTTTTAGAAGAAAAAGTAGAAACGTTGAGTTATTCAACAAACGTTTCTTGGGACACTCCTACGCTCAAGGCAGAGTAATAAGCAAAGGTTCTATTCTTAAAGAATATATAATCAAGTACATTGTCAGAACAAAAAAAGGTAGGATTCTACAACTCTTATTCATAGTTTTGTTAATATGTCTTGTTTCTCATCAAGCTCTCTTTACTTTTCCTATCACACCTCTTCCACAACATATAGGAAAAGAGACCATTATAAGCTCCCTGATTGTTCTCTCTTTGCTTACTAAGTACCAACATAGTCTCACAAAAATCTTGGTAAGAAGAAAAAAGCGTTTATTATTAAACATCCAGTAGATTTATTACTGAACTATTCTCCCAGGTAGTGTTGTGGACTTCCATATTAGGCCTCTCAAGATGCAGTTGCTTCAACCCTTCTCTCCTGTAAAATAATCCCCACTCTCCATTGTTCATACATGGATTCCTGAGACCTAGCCCTACTCCAAAATGTTAATGATGCAATTTCTCCTTAATGAAGTTCCTCCATTTGAGTTTCTGACCCGACAATTCACAGGACACTACAATTTCTACTTTTAGTAATGGGTTGTCCTTTCCTCAGTCTCTTCCTAGGTCTGGGACAGTGGTGTGCTTTTGCTTGGCTGCATCTTTCTTTTCTGTTCTCCTGGCCAGCCTCTAGTGACTGAGACTCTAATACCTGTAATCATATCTTTATGACAGTTACTAGCTTGCTTAGATTTCTGAATACCTTTATTCTGGGTTTACCATCTCGATATTTAAAGCATACTGGAATATTGGAAAACTGTATCAGATAAGATAATTTGTTTAGGCAATGCCAAAACAAACAAACAAATAAAAACCCCTCAAACTGACTTAAACAAATAAACAAAGAAATGTGTTGGTTTAAAAAAAATCCAAAGCTAAATCTAGATTCAAGTCTGATGTAGAGATTCAGCAACACCATCCTTCCTGGCTTCTCTAGCTCTCCTCTGACTTCCAGGTGTTACCATCAGCCCAAGAATCTACATGTTATCCTAGTCCCACCAGGAACTCCATACTGTGCTATGTGATAGCAAAATTTCAGCAGTCAAGGAACAGCCTATCTTTTATAACCTCACATCATGTTGTCCAAGAGTAGAGAGAGACCTTTCTGTAGCCTCTGCAAAATCCTGGCGTTTACCCTCATCTCTCTGTTAGACTTGTGTCCATCTTTAAACCAATTATTGGTTTTAAAGCAGTAGATACACTGAAATTTTAAGCCATTCAGAATTGGAGTTCCTGTTGGAGCTAGGGTGGGATCCATTCCATAGACTTCGTAAGATTTTCTTTTAAGGAATACCAGAGAAGAGAGACAGGTGGATGCTGTAGAAGTAGTCAGCCAGTGTCCCTTACAGACATTCCCAGGACCCTCGTATCCTAACACTGAGCACTAACTATTTGTAGAATATGATAAATTGCCATGCCTTTTTTTAGGCACTTTGGCTTGCCCACTGAATTCAGTGTGTATTGTTATCTCATCCAGCTGGGAATTCACCCCCCGAAACAGGTTGTGATATAGAAGGGAAGTCATTATTATCTTCTAATGCTCTTTTGCCACCTGCCTCAGTTGCTTTAGTTAAGGCATTAGAATCAGTGATGGATATGAAAATTCAGCAGTCATGAATGAGGACAGTAGTTCAAAGAACAACTAGTGAAAGAACATCTTCAGACACTCACATGGACCAAGAAGGAATTCAAGAGATGTAGTGCTAGGAATGATACTTGCCCTCAACAGGTATCCTAGACCCTTGCTGTTGAAGTGGTCCGATGGGAAGTAGCAACTGAATATTTCTTATGGAAACTGCTCCGGACTTAATGATATGTTTTGAAAAGTTCGGTGCTTATTTTGTAACCTTCATCTTTTTTTGCATCATGAGAAATGTTTGAGAAAACGCCTACCTTACTTCTCATTCCAAATATTTGTTGATTTTGAAGTCTCAGTTCTTATTAAGAGGAAGTTGCAGAAGAACATGCTTTGTTTTCCAATAACAGCAGTCATTTATACAGGTATTTAAATATATGTTTGAAAATACTAATATTTGTTGATAAAATATTCTTAGAGATAAGTGATTTTTTATTTGTAAAACTGAACTTCATATTGTATCTAATTAAATATAAATTATTCAGTTAGTGGCTAATATTTATTTAATGTTCAAAGAATATTAATTATAAGAACATTATTTTTCTCATTTGTTTCACTAGAGAAATGGAAAAGCATTTGTTGATTCTTGGCAAACACACCTTTGCATAAGGAATGGACAAAGCAAACATACGGAGCATATGTACATTCAATTTGTACATACATTTGATTAAGAAAAAAGCAGAAATATTCAAATGTAATAGAAAATATATTGAGAGTATAAAATATGGGTGGTATCCTGACCAGGCTTTAGAGTAGTTTGGATAATAATAATTACTGAATTGTTTCTAATAGCAAAAACAAAAAGAGACATATAGGTTTAAAATAACATAATTTTTTAAAATTTTAAGTTATGTCAAAGCTGTAAAAGAAAACTAGTAAAGAAATTAATTACAAATAATCATTCTTCAAGCAATGTGAATTAAAGGGCAATAATCAATAAAAATTTGAAACAAACATATGAATGTATCTATTCTAAATATACACCAAGTGAGTTCCTTGACTTTTTAATAATCAAGGGAATTAGTCCCCTCAAAATGGGATCCTTAACTCATAAAATGTAAAACTTCCAAATACAGATAATTTGAGTAACTACAAAGAGGTAGTGTTTAGAAATAGACACACTGGAATCAGTTCTCTTTTCCATCTAGCTTTCTATTCAGTGTTAAATAAAATATATATGCTATGGCTCAATTTTGTAGCTCCTTTTCTGACACTTGTTTTGACCTTTCTTTGACTTCAGTGTCAGCCATGAGACATAGACATGAACAGCTTTTACACTTTGAAATACAAACTTTTATACTATACTATATGACTTTTGACATTCATAACCATTTCAACATTCTAATAATTAAATAGTTTAAAGGTAGTGGTCAAAAAGCATGAACAACACTTTGATTAGCTATGTCTTGATGTTTTGAACCTTGAAGTGTCTAATCTGCAGTATCTTTCATCATAACCTATGTAGACAAGGGGAACTTCAATAGCCACTAGACAGCTGGATGACAGCCAGATGAGCCAATGTTCTAAGGGCTGTCAGTGACCTTGGAGTGAATTTTGCAAAGGAGCAAATTTCTCTGTGTCAGACAGGCAGCTCTGTGATTAAGTAAGTAAGCACACCCACAAAGCTGTACAGCTTTTTAAACACATGTTGGCTGTAAACAATATCCTTTCTCTAAAGGACTTTGAGTGGAATGATGAATATGGAGCCAGATTTATAGTAAAATAGTCTGTATCTCATATGTAGGAAGTACTCAAATAACTGGAGTGGATTTATGCAACTTGGATTAAATAGTGAAAAAAAAAAAATCAAAACTTCTAGCTTTCTATTCCCTTGAAGCAAGATGTAATTCTTTCACTTTCCTCTAGTGTTTCTTCCTTTGAGTAACATTCTCTCTTAACCATATAGGGGAAAAAATCAAGAGATGGACACAGTAAGCAAGTTAATGCATTTATTAATGTATTTGTCTAAGAAGAGTTCCCATTTTCCCTAGATTTCTGAGGTCTGTGACAAGCATAACATTTCTTGACTAGAATACTAAATAAATGTAGGAGTGTTTCTTAGCAAAAGAAAAGTTTGAGTGGACAAAGTCAAATTATCTGACAGCTGTGCAGTCATGGATATACGGTTTAAAATGCTCATGGGAATGAGGGATATTGTGGGTGGCCATTTTAGGATATCTGTGAGGAAAGGGAAAAAATTACAATGTATTTTTATTCAAGTGAGTTTTTTTAATTTGGTTCTTTTTGATACTCTGACAAACATGCTAGACCACAGCACAATTCAGACTAAACTTTTTAGACCGCTGGGGTCTAATGGGATGCTTTTTCTTTGATAAGGTTATACTAAAACATGTACCAGAAATACAGATTATGGCAGATAATTATGTAAAGGATGTCATTAATAAAGGTACAGTGTGTATATGTCTGTGTCTGTGTAATTTTGTATGTGCACATATGTTGTTGCAGAAATTGGAAGAGATATTCTTAGAAAAGAGATAGCAAATTTATAACTTTCAATGGTAAACAGTACGAATTTCACTTATTTCAATTCTCTTTTGAACCAGTGCATTTTAAAATTGTGTTTTAATAATCCATCTGGTAATGAACATAAAAGAAGGTACACACTAATTGATTAAATAAATAAAGGAAGATGAATAAATGAAAATTCATAGCACTTACTCTGACTCCTATAGTTTTTACTGTTACTGACTGCTATACAAAACAGTTTTATTGCAAATATAACTAATAAACCCACTTTAAAACAATGATTAGTTAAGTAACTGCTTATAGAATTAAAGAATTAAACCCAATGAATATCATAATCTGTGGGCATGTCAGATATTTCCCTTTAGATATATGTCAGCCTGAATTTATTCAAGTATGTTACCAAAATATTTTCAGTAAGATGTAGAATGATACCACTTTGGATAGGATCACTAAAATCTTGACAGAGAGAGCTTGGATTTCTTGTGACTTTAAAATATTGGAGGGATGTTACATATTCAATGATATTGTATTCATAAGAGATAAGTGTAATAGAAAATAGATGGCTAGGCATAAATCATGTTGCTCTGAAACGAGTTAACCTGAATAAGCAGTGTGAAAGCTTATTACAGAAAGCTCCAAATCTTATGCACACAGTGGATTTTTTTCAGTTTAAAACAAACAAACAACAAAAGCAAAACATTTGAATATTCTCCCAGTAGAATGACTGCAAGTATGTATTGGAAAACAAATCTCAGTTTGAGTAAGAATGAGTGTGCAGTTTAATTTCCACTTTTCAAAACCGATGAGATGGACATGTGTAAGACTTAGAAATGCCATCTAAAATGATTAATGGCCTGGAAACCAGGACCTCTGAAGAAGGATTCAAGGAGTTACTGTCATTTAATTTGAGAAAAGAAGGCAACTCTCGTATATAAAAGACTATGGTTAAAAAAAAAAATTCCCAAAATGAAGAAATATGTGAAAATAAAAAGATACAGGACTAAGTAAAAAAAAAGAAAATTTAGACTCAATATAAGAATGTTATAATGATGGTTTTTTTTAAAGGGTGTAACTTCTATTGTTTAACTATAGAAATAGGAAGTCCTTCATCTGTGTTGATACCAGTAATGTCTAAATTAATGGCAATATGAAGAAACCCCTTCAGTGCTCATTCTTCACGATTTATCAAAAACAAACATGTTTGTGTGCCTTATAATGCATAGTCTTCTCTGATAATTCTATAGAGGTTAACATACATACCTCTTAACACATGAAATACTTAGTGTTCTTGTTTTGCTGCAAAGATCCCTCAGTTGTTTGCCCTAGTAAGGGAATGCAGTGTATGTTTTGCATCGTGTGGACACATCAGAGTCTTGAGAGTTCCGAGGGCTTTGGTGGCTCTTATACCATCTTTGAAAGAGAAGTTCACAAGCCAGTTTGGTTATGTGTTGGAAGGAAACTCAGAACTTTTCATAGCACTGAAAGAGCTCATGGAGTCTGCCTTGTGAGAAGCAAGATACCAAGGAACTGGAAGATGACAGAAGGAGATAGACAACCCTAAAGAATAGGAGCTACCCATGAGAGGAAATATAAAATATTTGTGAGGAAATATTAATGTAGGATCAAATTACCTGGGTTCCTACCCAAATCTGTCAGTAAATTACATGCTCTATGCCTTCATCTCTAAACTGGCAATAATGATGATATAGATCGCATTGTGTTCTTAAGGGAATTAAGTGAATTATTGCTACTAAATACTTAAAATAGTGGCTGGCACAGTATATAAAAACTATGAGAGTTCATGATTATCACTAAGAATTAGGTATGTGAGTCTGGTATATTTGAATACTTGTCTTGAACCATTGAATTTAGAAGTAGCATTTTAATATCCAGACTTAGAAGGTAGTAACTTTCTGGACTTAGATGAGCTAAAGTTTGTTAGTTGAAGATTCAAAAAAAAATAAAAAATTTCTCTGAAAGTATTCCTTTTTCTAGAAGTGATTACTTTTCAACAGAAGCTATTTTTACTCCTATGTAAATTTTATGTCATATTTTCTATCTATTGTGAACCAAAAAAAGGGTTTCATTTTCCTATTAGCATTGTTTCTGTTATTACCTCCTGTGTGTGTGATACTCTCTACTTGGCCTGGTCTGTTCTTCATATTGTAACTAATGGATACATCCCCTATGGATAGGACAATGTTATGCTGCCAGAGGCTGTGTCTAAGGGCAGGCCTTGAATTGCAGGCAGAGCAGATGATGGTCAGCAGACTTTAGTGCTGGCCTAGGCCTCAAATATGAGCATCAGACTGGCCTTCTTATTGGCTGAGCTCCAGTAGACATAATATATGCAAATGAATCTTCAACTTTGTTTCTGTCATTTTTGGGATATGCAATCTATACCTATTGTTACTCTCTCCTAAAAATAAAAAATCTTTGATTTCTGTGACAGGTACTTCTCTAAGCACTGGGGATATAGTGAAAAAACAGGCAGAGTTCTCTTGCTTGTATGAAGCTACCATTGAATAGACAAGTAAGTAACTAGTGATGATAATTTCATGTTTTTTAGGTACTATTACAAAAATAAAATAGATAAAGCAATACAGAGTAACTGGGGTGGAGTGTGGTATTTCAGATAAAATTGTAAGGAAACCTTTGAAGAAACATTTAAGCCTGAATTGAGGGAATTCACCATGTGAAGATCTGGGTGATGAGTGATGAATGTTCTAGGCAGAGTTAACGAAAATTTGCAAAGTGCCTGTGTAAGAAAAGAGCTAGATATGTTCAAGGAACAAAAGGAAAGCTGTGTGGATGAAAAAAGGGCATTGAAGGTAGAAGTCATTCAAGATACTATAGAGTTACTGTATGATGCAGCAGCCCCACTCTTGGGCATGTATCCAGAAAAGATGAAAAGTCTATTTTGAAAAGATACACGTGCTCCAACGTTCATAGCAGCATTATTTACAATAGTCAAGATATGGAAGCAACCTAAGGGTCCATCAACAGATAAATGGATAGAGAAGGTGTTGTATACATATATATATATAATGGAATATTAGCCATAAAAAGAATGAAATATTGTCATTTGCAACAACATGGATGGACTTAGATATTATTATACTGAGTGAAGTCAGTCAGACAGAAAAAGGGAGATAGTATGTGATATTATGTGTATGTGGAAACTAAAAAATAATACAAATGAACTTACAAAACAGAAACAGACTTACAGACTTAGAAAACAAATTTATGGGTGGGGGGAATTAGGAGTATAGGATTAACAGATACACACTACCATACATAAAATAGATAAACAAGAAGGATTTACTTCATAGCACAGGGAACTATACTCAATATCTTGCAATAACCTACAATGGAAAGGAATCTTAAAAAGAATATTTATGTGTGTGTGTGTATATATATATATATACACACTTTGCTGTATACCAGAAACTAACACAATGTTGTAAATCAATTGTACTTCAATTTAAAAATATATTATCATGAAAGTACTCAGGAGCCATTCATGTAGGAATCTTGCATTTAATTTCATTCTAAGCGTAAGTCATTGCAAGAATTAATTTTAAGTAGTGAAATGGCATCATCGTGTTTACATATTTTTAAAATTATTCAGGTTTTGCATGGAGAATGAACTGTAGAATGCATAAGTTTTACAAAATTCAGTAAGGAGGATATTGGTTTATCTATTCCAAAGATGTTGGTGGAGTGAAAAGGATACTGTGAAGATGTGGAAGAGTAGTCAAAATTTCCTTTGGGGATAGACATCTTGATAAACTGTGAATGTTGAGAAAAATGGAAACGTCCCAGATGCTAGGGACTGCTTTTGTTTTCTCCTTTATCTTATCAAATGAGAGCTGAGAAGAAATTAGCTGTGCATATTATTTGAATCCAGGGGTGGAAGTCAGTTCAGAATATGTAAAATTGGAAGTCATCAACATAAAAATCATGTTTAGAGTCATGAGAATAGATGACATCATCTATTGAAAGGATTATAATATAGAAGAGTAGATAGTCATAGATTCAGCTAAAGGGCCACTAACACTTAGAGTTGACTGATTGGAGGAAGAAGAGCCAGGAAATGTCACTTACAAGAAGTGACCATTGAGGCAGAATGAAAAGCAGAAAACTATTGTTTCCTGGAAGCCAAGAAACTGTATTTTTATGAGACAGTGGTCAACTGTGTCATGTGCTGCTGAAAAGTTGAATAAGTGATAAAAAGGATCAACAACTGGATTTAAGCAAGACAGAGATCTCTGATGACCTTTGCAACAAAATTTTAGTGGGATTAGTGGGGCAAATTCCCAACAGGAAGTAGCTTGAAAAGAAAAAGAGTGTGTATGTGGCACGGGTCAGGTGGGTGGAGGTCAAAAAGAATTGGCAAAAACTGACAATCCCTTTTGAGATGTTTTTCTGTGAATGGAAGCAGAGAAGCAAAAGAGGAACACAGTACCAAGAGAAGACTTAAAAAGAAAAAAAAAATGCAAAGGTGGTCACTGATGAATATAAGACAGAGAACAGATAACTGCAGGACCTAAGGCCTTGAGTGGATGAGGTGATGGGATCCAGAGTACATATGCATCAGATACTCTTAGATAAGTTAAGTTCAATAAGGAGGTCAGATTCAAACTTAAATGTAGGTAGACTGGCAGATCTGGTGTTGGGAAAGAGATCTGTTCTCTTTTGATTGCTTCTCTTTTTTCCAAAGTGTAAGTCATAATCATCAGCTGAGAACAGGGGGATAAGTGTTAGATTTTTGAAGACCAAGATTTGATAAAATTATCTCAGGGAATGGAAATGAAGAAGAATGAACTGGTGAGATGCAGAATGCATCGGTGCCTTTTTTTTTTTTTTTCTTTTTTTCTTTTTTGCTTTCAGATGGGATGGTGTCCTGTGGTTATTTGGAAACTGACAATAGCATCTGTATTTTAAATTTTGTTAAATAAATTTTGATGTGAAACCAGATAGCATAGTTAATAAATGAGATCTTTTGTGACTAATAAGCCTGACTTCAACATACTAAATTCCTTAAGCCTATAAGTGTCAACTTCTTTATGTACTCAGTAGGGATGATATCTTTTGGGTAAAGAGCTTGAGTTTAAATCTTGACTTCACTGCTGACTAACTGAGAGGCCCCTGGGCCTCTGGCTATTCACTTATCTGAAAAACTATCTGAAAAATTAAAATAAAAATAGATTCAAATAATAATATCATTGTGAAGATTAAAAAAGGTAAACCCTTTATACATGTCCACTCTCTTAATTGGGCAATGCTCCATGAAAATTATCTGTCAATAACAGTGGTAGCAGTATTTGTGCTACTCAGAATCCAGTACTTGATAGTTGTATATTCATGGCCATGGAGGTTTATGTTTACTTACTGCATTTTAGTCAAAGTATTTTGTCTTATTCCAATATTATTTGAATCCCTAAGGGATACATTTAACCTATATATATTGAAAAGTGGTCCTATACTTTTGATCACATGTGAAATTTAGCAGTCTATTTTTAAACTATATGTTAGATAAAAGCAAAAGAATGGGGGAATTTGGTACAAAAACTCCATTCTGAAAACAGATATGGAACATTTAAGATAAATTAGTCTTTCTAGTAGGATCAAAAAATGGTTTTGATTTAATTTAAAAATTTTAGTTCCTTTGAATAACTACCTGTCAAGAGGTCTACCAGCAAAAGAAAACATTTTGATTGTCTACTCTAGGGACAGGATTCAAGAAAACACATAGAATTATTGGGAAAGCTCAGTTGGCTGTGCTAGTTAGAAAGAAGCCATATCTTAAAATGTCATTCCTTCCGTCTCTTCATAAACAAACAAGTAGTGATTTTTTCATTGGAGATCAGTAAGACCTCCAATAAAATCTGGACTTTCAAATCTGCACCACCTTCCCTTTATGACACTATCTCCCTAAATTTTATTTTTATATAACCTGTATTCCTGTCAGATTGGCTTGTTGCTTGTTCTCTGACTGGTCCCATTTCACATTTACTTGCATAACTTTTCTTTTTTATGTATAACAGTGTTCTTTATACCTTAATATTTTCCCCTCCTCTCCTCATACTAAAATCCTATTTATTTTTATAGCCCTAAATCAATGCAAAGGTAATTTCCCCAATCCTTCGCATATGCTAATAGCCTAACCTTTTCTATGTATTTATTGCTTCTGATTTTTATATTAGATATGTCTCTAAATAGTTAGTATTATGAGGTAATTAAGTGTGTTAACTGATAGCAATATACTTAATGTTAAGAGTAATATTAAGTATATTTTATATGTGTACATATATAGTATCTATGCTGGCAAGTTTCTGGAGAGAGAAATTTGTATTAAGAGGCTTGAGTTCATCTACCAATGGTAATTTATACATAGAATGTGTCTAAATAATATTTGAAGAAGCATGTGTTATGGATGCTATGCTGTACCAACATAGACTGTTCAGAACTAAAAGATTTCTTTCCCTAGCTGGTGGGAGATTGTCTAGCCAAAAGCTCTCAGCTCTTTTTGGGAAATGCTTTGGCTGAATGGCGCTCAGTTAGGTTATTTCCACATCCAATGACTGGTCACCCTGGGAGGAGAGAGACACAACCCCTTTACCCGACCCAGACAACTCTCCTATGCCATCCTAGCCCCAGATCTCCCTGAGGGTTGGCCAAGGCCTGTGACTGCACCACAGCTTCACAGCTCTGTCCATTCCTGTTCCTTCTCATGCACCCCAAGTTGGGTACCCTAATAAATCTCTCACTTTCACATCTTCATTTCATAGTCTATTTCCGGGGAGACCTCAACCTATCCATGGCAGCCAGAAAGAACTGTTACAGACTAAAAAGCACATTTTTATGTTACGCTATTTTCCAAGCTTTTTGAATCGCATCTGCTATTAGGTAACGACGCTTTGATCTTAGTTTGTTCTTAAAAAATATACAGATAGCTATGAGTACACTTGATCATGAAGTTCTAGGTGATCAAGTTTTGTTGTGACTAACATTCATTAAAAAAACAGGTTATTACAATAATAGGATGCAATAGTCTTTAAGTATTCATGATGCTAGGCAATTGGTTATATGGAGAAGTGGCTAAATTGTCCTTATTAATTAAGACCACTCTATGGCAACTCTACATGAACCTCTATTCTATGTATTGAATTAGTGCCCATTTTAACTTTATTTTATACTGGATCCAATACTTCTATCCAAACTTTGATCACTGCAAACCTTAGTGAGAAAAAAAGATTTTCTAGAGTTGGGTTTTCGCTTGCCTTATGCTAGAATGTATTCATACTAAAGAAAGATCACATTATTTTCTCTAAATTGTGATTAACTATTCTTGTGTGGACTTTTATAATAGACAACTACTGATTAAATTAGAGTAGGAAATTAACAACCACCCATTTATGCTGTTTCACTGTATTTTCAGATTTTCATTCTTTGCTCTGCTTTCTTCATAGCTCTATTTACTCAGATATAAGACATAGTATTTGAGGCCTTTATGAGAAAGTGTTTGTGATGATGGTAGACAGTTCACATGTGCTTGAGCTCATAGCCTCAAGGGTTATGGGGGTCAAAAGTGACCAAATATTTTGTGTCTAAGTGCCACTAAAATGCAGACTTCAAAGAATCTGTCTTGCTGCATATCTTGACCCTTATTCTGTGTCAGTGGTCTTTGGAGTGTGAGGGACACTGTGTGTGCATGTGCTTTGATGGCAACTGCAGGGCTCACAGAGAAGGCCTTATGAAATATGAATAGACTAACCCCTCCACTCCCAGTACCTTCCCTTCCTTCTCTTCTATCAAAAATGCACAGCTGGTGAGGAGAGATAAAATACAACTAGGAACTGAAATCTGCCATTTCCTCAGCCAGGGATTCTAAGAAAGTATCCTGTCATTGAAATAAAGAAAATGCCAAGTTCCTGACTTTTACTTGAAGAAATAAAATAAAATTTAAGCTTTCTATATGACAAATGGTAAGTTTTAATGGTGCTTTTATGGTCCTGTCCAGGTTAATATTAAGACTGATCTCTTACTCTGATTAAATATATTAAATCCATGTTATAGTGCGTATATATGAGTATCTTACTTGACTTCTAAATAGAGTGAGCTTTAATGTAGATTCAAATAATAATCCTTTAAATTCAGTAGAATCTTTAATCTTTCACTTAATCCTAATTCTGTTTTTCCTTATTAAAATAAAAATTATTACATACTTTTATTTTAGAAATTTACTCTATTAAAATTGACCTTATTAATATGTTTACATAAACTTCTTTAGTCACCTGTCTACAGATTCCATAACTCAAATTCAGAAGATTAAATATAATGAAATCAAAAAGAATAATGAATTAATTAATTTAAAAAAACAAAATATAATGAAATCATAAATCATAGAACTCCCTCAAAGAATCATGCAAGTTCTCTGTCTATTTTTGCATACAATTCTACCCACACTGCCTTGAGATCCATTCATATTTGTTGAATGCATGAAGACTTTTTTAAAAAGTAGACAGGACAGAAGATACTTAAATTATAATGCAGCTATATATGATTACTATATCCTGAAACCTTAGAGTCTTTAAGTAAGACTAACAATAGGGCATTTTGTCTAGTCACCAAGACCTTGCTGCTCGTTGTTTCTTCCCAACTCTGACCAATATCTTACTCTGTCTCCATGTCTTCTTCTCATATACCATTTTTCTCTTCTAACAAGTGTTACTAAGTTCCCTACAGTGTTATTGAGGTGTTGTGTTGTACAAGTATGGGCTGGTGGTTACTGGTGGCTGAAGAATACTATGAGAAGACTTTGAGTGGATATAAAACTACTAAGGCTTTTCCCCCCTTAAATCTAGGTAGGTTACAGGAAAACATCAGCTTTTGTTTTTACTGTTGTAACAATCTATAACTTTTACTGAACTAGAATAAACTTAAAGATATTTTATTTATGTATTCAACAAATGTTTTATATATAATTCTAAGTTGTAGTCATTGTTCTAAGTTTATCATTAATGGTATAAAGGAAACAAATGGTGGAAGGAAGGAAAAGGGAAGGAAGTCAGTGAGTGTTAGGTGCTATGAAATATAAGACAGAAGAAGAAGTGTAATAAGGCAGGGTGATATGTGTACTGTAATTTTGTTTAGAATGGTTACAAAAGACACTTTTTAATTTTTAATGAGTAGAGATGTGAATTATGTGAGGGAGTCAGGTACAGAGTTATTGATAGTTTTTCAAGAAAGGTAATAGCAAATGCAAAGACCCTGAAGCAGGAACATGCTTACTCAGGGGTAGAAAAGGGGCCAATGAGGGTCACAACACAGTGAAAGAGGGAGAGAGTTGGTAGATGGGACCAAATTACAAGGCACCTTGAAGGGCTTGAAGACTTTGTATTTTACTCTGAGTAAGATTAGAAAACATTTTGGGTTCTAAAGAGGAAAGAGATAAAATCTTATTTAAATTTTAAAAGAATCACTCTGGTTGTTGAGTGGAGAATGGAAAATAAGAGATAGCATAAAATTTATATTGTTCTTATTTAAAAAAAGATTAGAGGCAGGAATTCTAGCATGATAGGGTGGACACCTTAGGGAACTAGGCTTCTTAGATCTTTCTCCCCTAATATTCTCTGCATGTGGCATCACCTCATTGTTCAAGATGGGTGTGATTGTTCCAGCCCTCACGTCTATGTTCTAGCTTTTCCTTTAAAGACTTTTCCTAGAATTTACATCTGACAGTTCAGCATCACACCATTAGCCAAAATTGAGTCCCATGATCTTGCCTAACTGAGGGAGGCTAGAAGATACGTTCTTTAACCTGGCTCTTTATTTGCCTAGTCAAAGTTTTTAAAAAATATATGAATGAACGAGATGTTCCTTCATTTAAATTGTTCTCTTACTGAATGATGAGGGAAGCATCCCAAACAGGACAAAGAAGGACAACCAAAAATTGAGACTCTTTCTATTTAAATAACTGAAGTTCAAGCTCAGTATCTTAGAATTTGGTCTTTGGAATTTCAGCCTATGTATAGTTTAGTGGTCCGTAATTCAGAATGCGAATCTTCTCTCACTCTTCACTATCAGCTCACATTTTCTTGCTAGCTCTACAGTGTCATGCAAATCATTCTTGCAAACTTTGGGGCCTCATATACTTCTTTAAAGGAGCTTTCTCTAGCCACAGATTGAATCATTACACCTTGTATTACTCCCTAATATCTGTATTTTTCCTTTGTAGAACATAGCACAATTTGTATTTTTATATATGTAGAAGTATTTTGTTAATATCTGTCCCTGTTAATAGGCTCTAAAAGACATGAGTGGGATCCATGTCTTTTTAGTCCATCAATGTATTCTTTTTTTTTTTAACATTTTTTATTGATTTATAATCATTTTACAATGTTGTGTCAAATTCCAGTGTTCAGCACAATTTTTCAGTTATTCATGGACATATACACACTCATTGTCACAGTTTTTTCTCTGTGAGTTATCATAACATTTTGTGTATATTTCCCTGTGCTATACAGTGTAGTCTATTCTACAATTTTGAAATCCCAGTCTATCCCTTCCCACCCTCCACCCCCCTGGTAACCACAAGTCTGTATTCTCTGTCTGTGAGTCTATTTCTGTCCTTTATTTACGCTTTGTTTTTGTTTGTTTGTTTGTTTTTGTTTTTGTTTGTTTAGATTCCACATATGAGCGATCTCATATGGTATTTTTCTTTCTCTTTCTGGCTTACTTCACTTAGAATGACATTCTCCAGGAGCATCCATGTTGCTGCAAATGGCATTATGTTTTCGGGTTTTATGGCTGAGTAGTATTCCATACCACATCTTCTTTATCCAGTCACCTGTTGATGGACATTTAGGCTGTTTCCATGTTTTGGCTATTGTAAATAGTGCTGCTATGAACATTGGGGTGCAGGTGTCATCCTGAAGTAGATTTCCTTCTGGATACAAGCCCAGGAGTGGGATTCCTGGGTCATATGGTAAGTCTATTCCTAGTCTTTTGAGGAATCTCCACACTGTTTTCCATAGTGGCTGCACCAAACTGCATTCCCACCAGCAGTGTAGGAGGGTTCCCCTTTCTCCACAGCCTCTCCAGCATTTGTCATTTGTGGATTTCTGAATGACGGCCATTCTGACTGGTGTGAGGTGATACCTCATTGTAGTTTTGATTTGCATTTCTCTGATAATTAGTGATATTGAGCATTTTTTTCATGTGCTTTTTGATCATTTGTATGTCTTCCTTGGAGAATTGCTTGTTTAGGTCTTCTGCCCATTTTTGGATTGGGTTGTTTATTTTTTTCTTATTGAGTCGTATGAGCTGCTTATATATTCTGGAGATCAAGCCTTTGTCGGTTTCACTTGCAAAAATTTTCTCCCATTCCGTAGGTTTTCTTCTTGTTTTATTTCTGGTTTCCTTTGCTGTGCAGAAGCTTGTAAGTTTCATTAGGTCCCATTTGTTTATTCTTGCTTTTATTTCTTCTAGGAGAAAATTTTTGAAATGTATGTCAGATAATGTTTTGCCTATGTTTTCCTCTAGGAGGTTTATTGTATCTTGTCTTATGTTTAAGTCTTTAATCCATTTTGAGTTGATTTTTGTATATGGTGTAAGGGAGTGTTCTAGCTTCATTGTTTTACATGCTGCTGTCCAGTTTTCCCAACACCATTTGCTGAAGAGACTGTCTATATTCCAATGTATATTCTTGCCTCCTTTGTCAAAGATGAGTTGACCAAAAGTTTGTGGGTTCATTTCTGGGCTCTCTATTCTGTTCCATTGGTCTATATGTCTCTTTTGGTACCAATACCATGCTGTCTTGATGACTGTAGCTCTATAGTATTGTCTGAAGTCTGGGAGAGTTATTCCTCCAGCCTCTTTCTTTCTCTTCAGTAATGCTTTGGCAATTCTAGGTCTTTGATGGTTCCATATGAATTTTATTATGATTTTTTCTAGTTCTGTGAAATATGTCCTGGGTAATTGGATAGGGATTGCATTAAATCTGTAGATTGCCTTGGGCAGTGTGACCATTTTAACAATATTGATTCTTCCTATCCAAGAGCATGGAATATCTTTCCATTTTTTAAAGTCTTCTTTAATTTCCTTCATCAATGGTTTATAGTTTTCTGTGTATAATTCTTTCACCTCCTTGGTTAGATTTATTCCCAGGTATTTTATTACTTTGGGTGCTATTTTAAAGGGGATTGTTTCTTTACTTTCTTCTTCTGTTGATTTATCGTTAGTGTAAAGAAATGTAACTGATTTTTGAACGTTAATTTTGTAACCTGCTACCTTGCTGAATTCTTCAATGAGCTCTACTAGCTTTTGTGTGGACCTTTTAGGGTTTTCTATATATAGTAACATGTCGTCGGCATATAATGACACTTTTACCTCTTCTTTTCCAGTTTGGATCCCTTTTATTTCTTTCTCTTGCCTGACTGCTGTGGCTAGGACTTCCAGGACTATGTTGAATAGGAGTGGTGATAGTGGGCATCCTTGTCTTGTCCCAGATTTTAGTGGGAAGCTTTTGAGTTTTTCACCGTTGAGTACTATGCTGGCTGTAGGTTTGTCATATATAGCTTTTATTATGTTGAGATATGTTCCCTCTATACCCACTTTGGCGAGAGTTTTTATCATAAATGGGTGTTGAATTTTATCAAATGCTTTTTCTGCATCGATTGAGATGATCATGTGGTTTTTGTCCTTTCTCTTGTTGATGTGATGTATTACAGTGATTGATTTGCGTATGTTGAACCAGCCTTGTGTGTCCCTGGGATGAACCCCACTTGGTCATGATGTATAATCTTTTTTATGTGTTGTTGGATTCTATTTGCTATAACTTTGGTGAGGATTTCCATCAATGTATTCTTGATTGTTGCTAGATCAGTGCCTGATGTGTAGTTGTTTATTAGACATTTGTTGAGTAAATTAACATCTGCATAAATGAATTCATAATTTTCATACTAGAAATTCTAGTAGTAATTGTAGTAGAAATCAAATCAAAGAGATTGGATTTAAAGGTCTTAATTGCAGTAGTAAATATAATGTAAATCAAGCCAATGGGATTAGATTTAAAGGTCTTAATATCCAAAGCCCAGGAGACTGGAAATTCCTTGGAATCATTTTAATTAATATATCAAATCTATTAGAAGAATTTGTGCATAATACACATTGCTTCTGTATATGTAACCATCATCATATCTCATTATCTCTGTATAACACTCTATGAATTTGTGAGCTTGGAAAGCTACAAACTAAGCAGCAAAACTTGATCATATTTTACAGATCTAAATAATACTTCTTATAGTATTTGGAAATATATGAAGTAATCTGAAAAAAGTACCTTCCCATACTTTCAATCTTATACTAGTTTTCTTTTGGTATTAAGTTTATATAAAGAACTTAGATAAAAACAAAAAGTTGTCAGTCATCAGTATATATGCCTTTATTTGTTAGAGATTTAAGAAGTTGTAGAATACTAGCAGCTAATTTCAGAGGAAGGTCACGAACATAAAATAAATTACTTGGACAAGTTTAAGCATTATTTTTCATTAAGAGTCAATATCCAAGGTCATTATTACGTGCATTCTTGTAAATACATGTTATGAGTAAGGATTAACAAAATGCATTTGGAAGTTTTCGTTGATCTTTAAGAAAAGGACCGTTGCTACTATTTAATAAAGCGGAGAGCTTGTCTGATTTGTGAGGCAGAGGTTTTTTGTTTTTTGTTTTTTTTTTTTTTTTTTGGGAGTCCTGTCAGGTGTGCAGATAGTTGATAGCTCCTCACAGTCAGCCTGACACTTTTAGGTAGAGGTTTACTGTAGCATACAAGAAACAGTGGCCTGTGATACAGCCAAATGACTGCTAAAATGATATGAAAAGAGATTTCAATTCTTTATGGCACTACTAATGTACCTGAAAGTTTAAAAGTGCATTTTAGTAGTTGTGAAAGGATCCGAATAGAAAGACTGGTGCTCTCACTTTATCCACCTCAGCTCTCAGCACAGAGAGGCATCCTCTTGATTGCTATCATCACTTGCAATGGAAACTCAAGGGATGTACAAGATTACTTTATTCTCAATTTAATCTTGGCCATCTCTGTTTGATCCTTGCCTCTCTGCTGTGATTTAAATTTAGTGGAGTTCAAGAGAGAAATTTTATTTTCATATGCACTTCTGTAGATACTGACCTAGAAAGAGACTGGCATTATATGCCTTAGTCATCTGATTTGCATACTGATTCTCTCTCACTACCAGCTTGAGCAACATTTGACTGGTGAGCTCCAGCAGATAGGTTTCATTGCCTACTGTCAATGCAGATGAACCTCTGACTTATAGAGCTACATTTCCCTGAAAAAGCTATTGTAAGTTCAAATAACATTAGTCAAATTAAATTTTCTCCCAGAAAAATATCACAAAATATTTTTGAAGACCTGATAGTCAACCTTCTCTAAACAAAGACTTTCATGAGGGTTGGGACTTTATCATTAAGTGAATTGAATAGAGTGATATATCTGTACAGCACAAGATTTTTCTACAAGTCATGTATATATATGTCATATATATATAGATATGGTTTAAAGAGCAATGCATTGCCAGTCATAGAAAAATGTATTCCATGTGATTAAAAATAATCATTGTGTATCAAAGACGTGGCTTCCTGTCTTGCAAAGCATCTGAATAGTTGCTGATCCTAAAGAGATAACTTAATCTCTCTCATCATAAGTGACATCTATTAATCTGGTTAAAAAATACTTATTTCACAGGTTGGTTAAAGGTGTTGAATATCAGCTGAGCATTAAGTAAGACTGAACTAGGTTTATATCTCAGTGCTATTAATTAGTAAGTGAGACCCCAGATGATTTATTAAGAATCTTTATGTCTCATTGCTAATTGTCGCCAGTATTCATTCTCTTATTCTTCTTTGATAATCATTCAGCTTCCCTTGGACCCAGAAAAAGTAATAAGACTAAGTTATGGCCAGTGGGGTGTGAGAGGAAGTGATGTAGGCACATTCTAGATCTCACTCTTTTAAAGTAACTCCTTGCCCTCCACTGCTCTTATAACCTTCCAGTGGGCTGGAATGTGGACATTGTGGTCAAGACCTCACTTCAGCCATACCAATGAAGGCAATACCCTGAAGATGACAGAACCACTGAATGGAAAGAATCTGGGTCCCTGATGATCTTGTGAAACAAAGTTGCATTCCTTACCTGACTGTAGCTCTGGGATGAGAAACGTCTATCTATTCAAGCTATTGGAGTTTTGTGTCCCTTTGTTACAGTAGCTTGACCTATAGCCAGATAGTAGTGACCTTGAAGAGGGGGCTAGATTTCCCCAAGTTTTAGTTTCATAATCCATAAAATTGAGATAGTAATAGTACCTATTCAAAGAATTATTTTGAAGACAAAATAGTTACTGTATACAAACCATTTAAAATAGTAGCTGGCACATAATTAGTATTCATTAAATGTTAGCTATGTTTTTTTTATTCTGTGAATTATTAATTTAACTGTTTTTTGTGTACTTTAAAACCTATTAAGTGAAATATTTTTATCTTAGTAAAGCATAAGGAGCAATACTGAAAAAAAAATTAATGGTTGAAAAAACACCTTTAATTTCAATGCCATGAAATCAAATAGTTTTTATTTTTAACCACAAAACATTTTCAAGAAATTTCCTGTGATAAGTTTTTGGCTTTTTTGAGAAGTTATTACACAGACTTCTGCTTTGCTGGTATTGTATGTGTGTTCATGTGTGCATAGGTGTGTTTTGCATTGAAAATTTTCCTCTAGCACATCAAGTCACAATCCTTTGAAAAAAAATATATCTTTCAGTTTCCATAACTGCCAGTTATTCATGACTGGTAGTTTTATCTGTTACCTTGACGTCATGTGATTATTCCAAACTGTGGTTCCCTTTTACACATCACTGTGTTTTGCAAAACAAAAAGAAAAAAATTCTGTCATTTTCTCTTGAATGTCTGAATTCTTTTAGCATGGCATTATACTTTTCAGCTTAGCTACTAGTTGTAAAAATGATCATTATACACAATGACCATTTTTCTGGATTAATAAATCTGTTATTTACTTTATGTCACATTTTATTTTCAAAGTGTGTTCTTTACAACTGTAACCCTGAGAGATAGTCCATGAAGACTGCATTCTGTTGTTCTCTTGTCAAGGAAAAGTTTGAAATACTGTGATTGTGTTCCTTTTTAAAAGAGATACCCAACATACATTAGGTATTAAAGTCTGTGCATAATTCTAAAAGACAAAACATATTTTGGTTTAACCCAGTTTCCCCAAACATATTACTGAGATACATTGCTTTATAAAGAACTTATTAACCTCTGAGAACTGGTTTTGTGGATTCCACTTTGAGAAAAAATTTTCCCAAGAGATTGTAATCACTAGAATCACAAGAAGTACTATTATCCCTTCCTCATTACCACAGCCATAATCACTCCCTTTCCTCTGTGCTGCTAGAGCACTCTTACTTTGCTCTGCTTTCCACACTTTGTCTTATATTTAAAATTCTTCTGGATTTGTCATTCCCTATATAGATTGTGAGCTCATTTAAAGTAGTACTATTGTTTTTCCTTCCATCTATCATTGTGCTTTGCTTGATACAACGTAACTGGTGGTTGATTAGTAATTTTTTATGTATTTCATTCTTTTTATTTGAGTGGAAAACATACAGTTTTAAGAAAAAATTATATATTAAGACTTAATAAGTGTTAACTTTCAAATGGTCTAAGTTGTTGATTGTGCACATAATTCCTCCATTGGCTATAGCTTTTATGAAGCTTTATTAGAATCTCTATCTGCATGGTTCAGTTTCAGAGAATGGAATCCATTTAACTAGTTTAAATAAAAAAGGGATTTTGGACAGGTTATTAAATGCCTTGGTAGGGTTGAAGAAACATATTCTAGATTGAACTGTCAAAAATGAATAACAAAACCACCCCCACTGAACTGAGCAACCCAAGGTAGCTAATGACTTTTGATGAGAAGCCACTGGCTTGAGAATGACTCCACAGGACCATGGTCCTCATACATCCACTGTCAGGGAGCTACTATAGTCAAAAAGCCACTAAATTTACTGTTGCTAGATTCAGAACTGTATGAGAAAATTCATAAGTTACCAGACTTCAGTCTGCCATGTCTAGCCCCTCCTTACCTACAAAAATGATGATGGGACACTGGAAACTCAGTTAATGTTGAAGAAAAAAATAGATGACCTTCATGACCATGTTTGCCAGTAAAATAAAAAACAGCTTCTGCCTCACTTTTTCATTCCAAACCTTCTTAAATTCTGTCTGATTGGGAGAATATAACTGACATCTAAAACCCTAGCAACAAGGGAATTTAGCAAATGAATGCTTTCCTTTCTCATTCTGTACTATATAGAAAGACATACAGAAAGGAGAAATGAATGTTGGATTCAGTCAGTGTCGACCAACACTAACTGTAAGTCTCATTGTCATTCATATGTAGCACTGTTTCTTATTCTACTTTCTCACCTTTCTGTCTACCTCTCTGTCCTTGGTTTCCTGTTCCCTCCTCTTTTTCTGTTTTCTTTTTTTTTCTTAACATTTTTTTTCTTAAGTAATAGTCATTTTACAATGTTGTCAAATTCTAGTGTAGAGCACAGTTTTCCAGTTATACACGAACATACATATATTCATTGTCACATTTTTTTTCACTATGGGCTACCACAAGATCTTGTATATATTTCCCTGTGCTATACAGTATAATCTTGTTTATCTATTCTGCATTTTAAAATCCCAGTCTGCCCCTTCCCACCCCCCACTCTCTTGGCAACCACAAGTTTGTATTCTATGTCTATGAGTCTGTTTCTGTTTTGTATTTATGTTTTGTTTTGTTTTGATTTTAGATTCCTCATATGAGCGATCTCATATGGTATTTTTCTTTCTCTTTCTGGCTTACTACACCTACAATTACATTCTCTAGGAACATCCATGTTCCTGCAAATGGCGTTATGTTGTCGTTTTTATGGCTGAATAGTATTCCATCGTATAAATATACCACAATTTCTTTACACAGTCATCTGTTGATGGACATTTAAGCTGTTTCCATGTCTTGGCTATTGTAAATAGTGCTGCTATGAACATTGTGGTGCAGGTGTCATTTTGAAGTAGGGTTCCTTCTGGATTTATGCCCAGGAGCAGGATTCCTGGGTTACATGGTAAGTCTATTCCTAGTCTTTTGAGGAATCTCCATACTGTTTTCCACAATGGCTTTCCTTGCTTCCCTCTCCCACTCTTAATGATTTAGATGTTTTCTTTTACAATTTTGTGTTTATTCTTTTTGTAATTCATGGCCGTTATCTCCTTTCCAGTTACGGGTTTCTCATTTTTGTAGCATCCCGCTTCTTTTCTATTTAGAGTAGACCTGTCAGTATTTCTTTTAGCATGGGTTTAGTATTGCTAAACTCTTTTAGTTTTTGCTTGTCTGTGAAGTTCTTTCTCTCTCCTTCTATTCTAAAGGATAGCCTTGCTGGATAGAGTATCCTAGGCTGCATCTTTTTTTCACTCAGGACTTTGAATGTATCTTGCCACTCCCTTCTGGCCTGTAGTGTTTGTGTAGAGAAATCAGCTGAGAGCCTTATGGGGGTTCCCTTGTAACTCACTCTTTGATTTTCTCTTGCTGCCTTTAGGATCATTTCTTTATCCTTGACTCTGACCATCTTGATTATAATATGTCTTGGTGTGGGTCTGTTTGGGGTCTTCCTGTTTGGGACCCTCTGAGCCTCCTGTACTTGGATATCTGATTCCTTTAGGTTTGGGAAGTTTTCAGTCATGATTTCTTCAAATACCTTTTCAATTCCCTTTGTTCTGTCTTCCCCTTCTGGAACCCCTATTATGCGTAGATTGGCACGCTTTATATTATCCCATAGGTCCCTTATATTGTTTTCATTGTTTTTTATTTGTTTTTCTCTCAGCTGTTCTGATTGGGTGCTTTCTGTTGTCCTGTCTTCTAGGTCACTTAGTCGTTCCTCTGCATTATCTAGCCTGCTTTGTAGAGCCTTTAGGTCAGCTCTCATCTCAGCAAATGAGTTTACTAATTCTCCTTGGTTCTTCTTTATAGCTTCTATTTCATTTTTGATATATGTTATATCTCTAAGCACTGTTTCTTTTAGTTCCTTCAGTACTTTGATCACTCCTTTTTTGAAATCTTGATCTAGTAGGCCATCGATGTCTATTTCCTTGATTGTGCTTTCAGGGGATTTTTCTTGATCTTTTAATTGGGAGTGGTTCCTCGGCTTCTTCATATTGCTCATATCTCTCTGGCACTGTGGCTTAAGGAGTATCAGTTATCTAGTTCTCCTGGAGACGGTATGCTCTTAATGATTTTATTGAGAGTTCTTTGTGTCTTCGCCCTGTTTCGCGAACTCAGCTTGCTGTTTCCAGAGGCTCTCTGTTGGCGCCCTCTTCTGTGCTGCTCCCAGTGGCTGTCAGCTAGCAGATCGCACCCCCTCCCAGCACTGCGTCAGGTACTGAGCTCTTATCCGGTGGGCGGGTGGGTCACTCCTCCTCCTGATGCCTCAGTCAGATGCTGTGCTCAGGGGAGGCAGGTGGGCAGATCACGCCCCTTTCCAGCACCATGGTCAGGTGCTGCATTCCTGCCAGGAAAGCAGGTTGCCGCCTGCCCTTTCCTGGTGCCGGTCGCTCCACTGCTCTATGCAGCTGCCCACTCCGCCTCAGGTCAGTGCTCCAAAGGTGAGCTCGGGGAAGACCGCAGAATGGCCCCGCCTCTGCTCTGTGCCAAATCTCAGCTCCTTGTTTGTCTTGGCAGCGCGAGTTCTCTGAGGTGCCAGGGAAGAAAAATCCTATCTGCCTCCAGGTGTAAACAAGTCTCAGTCCTACATAGGCGGTTGCAGAGCCCCTGGGTGTGGATTCAGGTTTCGGCCCCACCGCTGTCTGCGCGCTGTGCACAGGAGAATATGGTGGCTGTGGCTGAGTCCCGCCTGTCTTCTTGTGAGAAGTGCCAGTAATGGCAGCTCAGGTCTGAGGAGACAGAGTCTATGGTGCCCCTCCCCCCAGGGCACACCAGCTGTATTGCTTGCTTTTTTCCCGCAATTTATGGGAGACCGAGGTGGTTCTGCTCCATACCCCCTCCCATCCATGGTGCGCAGCACCCTGCAGTCCCCTGGGGCTGCCTCAGTGCAGCCGCTCGAGTCCTCCGCCCAGCTCGGGCCACCTGCCCCAGCCCCAGCTGTCATCTTGCGTCTCGGGCTGGGTGTCATGGGGACCCTTTGTGCCCGTTTAACTCAGTTCTGTCAGTCAAGGGGTGCTCAGGGCAGATCTGAGCCTCAGAGGTTCTCCTTCTGTCCCACTGGCCTCTCCGTTGGAGAGGGGAAACCCAGTGAATGAGCGCCAGTCCTCCTTTGCCACTCCCTCCCCGTGGGATCAGTCCCGCACTGTTTTGCCTTTTCTTTTTTCTCTTTTCCTACACGATTTTTGGAATCTTTGTCTTTCAAAGAGGGCGATGTTCTGTTGGAGTTCGGCAGGTGCTCTGGTTGGCTGAGTGGGTCCATAGATGTGAGTATGGTGTATTTGTGGGAGAGGGTGAGCTACAAGCGTCCTTCTACTCTGCCATTTTGCTTCTCCCCCCTCCCTCCTCATTTTCTTCGTGCAGTCAGTGCAACTTGAGTCAACAGTGAGAATTACATCTTCACCTATATAAAGGGAGTTTATACAACAAAGAGGGAGAAGCAGTGAAATGCTTTATCTAACTGGCACATGGCAGGTGAACTAAGAGTGTTACATGAAAGTATAACATGCTTTATCTTAGTCACAATATTGGATTTTTTCATAAACAATATTCTTTTCCAAAACTCTATGTCATAGATATTACTGTCCTTTTACTAAGAATAAAACTGAGGCACTTTGAAAAATTATTTATCAAAGATTATGCATCTTGTAAGTTTGGGACCCATGGTCTCTTCATAATACTGTGTCGTCAAAGATTGCCTGCAGTTTGAAGCAAACTGAACTCCACTTTCCCACGTTTCATCTGGAAAATAAAAGTAAAGAGTTTAAATTATAGCACAGTGTGCAAAAGCCCATATTACTGTTTCTGTCATGGGACCTGTTTTATGGTGAGCAGCGTTGTCTCACTGACGCAGACACATCAATTCCTACCTTATTAAAAGGTGATGCTACATTCCCTGAACCTCAGCATCCACTGCAGATGTTGCCTTAGTCTCCGAGGCTTCATATTGTTGGTTAATTTACATTCTCTGACAAGTCATACCAGAAAAATCGCCTGCTGATTAGTTCAGCACAAAGAGAGTTTACATGATCTGCAAGCAGAGTATTCCTTTACTTTTGTTCATTTGTATCACCTTTACTTCTTAAATATCCATTCTATGCAATAAAAGTCTAATCAAATGAAATGACTGCCAGGACAATCTGTAATATTATTAATCCATTTCCATATGTTTCTGACACCAATAAGTATGGGGATTGAACTGTGGATATTTAATAGCTTTGTAATTCCCTTTGAAATGCCATTCTGGGGTCAGCTGAAGGAAAAACATAGCAGAAGTATCTTTTGAAACATCAAATCCATTTTCACTAATTATATTATAGTTCCCTAGGTTTCTAAGATTTAGAAATCATCTAACAAACATATTTATGTTTTCACTTTATTGTGTTTTAGTTATGTACCCTGTGCTCATAATGTAGTAACTGTATCATAAATATTATTACAGAAATATAACATAAATAAGCATCTCTTGAAACCAGCATGAACTTTGGTGAGATTTAAGCATTTTAAGATACTTATCTTTGCTAATTAAATGTAAAATATAGTATAAAAATCTTTCCATTCTCTTTTAAAGCTCATATTTATACCTACAACTGAATAAATCACTAATAATAAAACATAAGTAATGTGCTTTCAAGTGATATTATGTAAATTAAGATTAGTTAACATCATGATTTTTAATCATTTCCCATTAATTCAAATGAAAAAGTTACAAGATCCTCATTATTTTAATTTTTATGTAATCTGTCTATTTAAAAGAGGTCACAGTATCATTTTCCATTTAGCAATCACTGAGAAATAAGAAAATAAATCCAATTTTGGAGGGTAAAATTTAAGGTATAATTTAGAGCTTTGTCATAATTTTACTACATATGTGCCACTCAAATGCTGCTAAGCAAATCATCTTGTCTTAGTTACATATGTGGTTGCACAGGCATTTAGTTTTTAAAAATTGTATGTGTCCTGCTACATTGAACAAGAAAGTCATGATCCCTGATCTGTTTGAATTTATAAGCAATCAGTGGAGAGCTATACTAAAAATAATTGATGTAACTATTAATTTTAATTGTGTTAAGTGCTATGAAGAGGCAATATAAAGGCTATAAGAACATATAACCTAGCTCAGCCAAGGCAGAGGTAGAAGTAGTCACATAAAGTCTCTGTTTAAGCTCTCACAATATAATAAGCAGGAGTTATCCAAGATAACTGTGGGTGGGGGCAGGAAGGAGGTAGAAATGGAGTAGGATGTGGAAGAACATTCAACAGGGAAGCAGAATGGCTGAGGCTCCACATAATATCAGCCACCCAAAGCCCTGGGAGAGGAGACTGGCAGGATCTAGATCATATATAAACTTGCACGATATATTGAGGATTTTGAAGAAACTTATCAGTGCACCATTCCATAGTCCTTTATTGGGCGTGCTTTATTTATAGAGAGCGGTGGTATCATTGATAGAGGATACTGCTGTGGTACCCCTTATTTGTAACATTCACTGACAATGAAATTATTCCATATACAAAATAGGAATGAAAAGAATGCATTATTTCTCAGGGTATGCACATTCCCTCCAAAATTTTTCACTATACTCTAGTCATGTTTGGTCTTGTCAGAAATTCTTCTTTGAAAATATCAATAAGTGAGTTCCTAATCTGCCTGTTACTTAGAGGTAAGCAATGGTTATTTCATGTTCATTCTAGTTTGTGTGAAGATTGAGTTTGGGAAGATCAATCTTGCCTGGAAGGCTATGGAGAATTTTTTTTCTAAATCCCTCCAAGATCAGTATTATCCCACTCTACATCACTTTTTGGTAAACTCTGAGTTATCATTACAGTCAGAATTATTGTACTCTTTTCTTCAAATTACTGAGAATATTTAGAAATTCCCACTGCAGTGGTTCTCAAAGTTCAGTGTGAATGCTGATTCATATCTAGGGTAAAGCTCAGGAATCTGTGTTTTTAGGAATACCTTCAGGTGATTGTTTTGCAAGCGATTCATAAATTTTGCACTCTGATCATTTCCTTAGAAGCAGAAGGTTTGGTCAAAAAAAAAAAATCCTCAGAATTCAGAAAAACTCCCAAGTTTGTGCAAATAAGTTGAGCCTCAGATTAATAATTTCTAAATCTGTGTGTCTGCTTTTCCAGAGGAGGTCTGTGTCTAAAAGCAGACGTCTTGATGTCGCCAACTAAAAATGCAAGTTCCCACAGTTCATCCTAGTTGTAACTAAAAATTTCTCCCACCCCTCTTTTTGTCCTTCAGAAATACTTGAGCCTTTGTAAGTATATGTGGGCCCAGGGTACTGCCACGTGACTCTTGTTTCTACAACCCAAAGTTAGCAAAATACTTAGACTACCTGGCAGTGTTCTGGTAACTTTCATTCTTTTCTGAAACTTCCACTTTTTTTCACATTAAAATCTTGCACCAGCAAAGGGATTTTGTTTAATTGTGAGATTAATCACTGGCCTCAACACATGGTGTCCTCTGTCAGAACTGTCAGCCTCCACACTTTTCATTTCTCTGTCCAGATCCAGAAAATGATTGATGTTCACTACAAAAACAAAATTTCTATTTTAAAGCTACTACTGTCATTACGCATAAAGGATGTTTGTTAATGTATGCACTATGTTAAATAAATGAGTAACTGCAGGTAAATTGTCACACTGATGATAATTTAGAAAATTAATCTCTGACATGTTGTAGGAATGTCATATAATCCTGTAAAATTAAGAGATATGTTTTTATAACCTCAGATTAAAGTTATTTTTCCTTTTAGATTGACTGAGGGAAAAAAACTCGTGTATGTGTGTATGTGTGTTTAATATTAAAGATTAGCTTTCAAAATGTGTTTTAAAAGTACTATGTGTGATGTAAGTAGACTTCTTTATAAAGTATATAACTTTGGAATACTGAGTTCTCTTATTTTTAGAAGATATTGGTATGCTGATACAGTAAGATTAATCACTATCTGTTTTACATAAAAACATGAGCTCTAGAGTTATGGTGCTATATATAGTGATTTTGCTCACTATTAGTCAAAGAATCTCTAGTAGTTATTTTCTTTAAATACGTGAGTTAAAGAATTAGTGTGGAATGCGCCTCCCCCATGTACACCACCTTCCCATCACACCCACATAGGTAGTGGGTAGGTGTGAATGTCTCTATACCTGTGTGTCCTAGAAGAATATTGAGTTATTCAGTTGCATATTAAAATTGTGTGTCAACTAAAATTTTTTTCATTGTTATATTTAATTTTTATAAGATCTGCTAAAAACTACCTAGAGAGAAAATGTGCCAGCAGGAAATGTTAACCCATCATGTTGAAATATTGCCTCATCCTTCCATGAGAATTGTTCTTTGTACTTTTATAGAAAGATAATAAATAGAAAGAGGCTCTGCTACCTTCATGTGGGGAAAAAAACAAAACTTCAAGATATTAAAATGAATAATGAGTTGCACCCTAGGAGTGTGTAAATGATGGTAGAATACCAGTATTTTCCTGAAAAGAACTGAAACAATTTTTTTAGGGCCTGTGGAATTTAATTATGAAAGACATCAAGAAAAAAAAATGTGAGGTGATCTCAAATTCTGAGTGGAAAATTATATATGAAACAATTTCATCAACTAATTAAAATGTTTATAACATGTGAAAGTTTGGCTTTATCCATTAACCTAGATAATTGAATAGAGTGTTCAGTGTGGAATTGAGTTCACCAGCCACCGAAGTGTTTACATAAAGACTAGATAAGTTCCTACCAGAGATACTGGAAAAGATCCCTGCATTGCATGGGAGATTCTTGTAAATTGTGTTGAAATTTTTTTCAATTCTGAGGTTCTGTGATTCTAAGAATTTATCAGGTTTCCCAGTAGTGTGTTGACTTCATTTTCTTTAGTTACCTGTTTGACCTACATATTTAAAAAAAATTCTAAGTACCTATTTTTTTCCTTCTTTTCTATCTCTGTTGCCTAAGTTTAGATACTCAATATATTTTCTTTTTTACTAGTGTGAGAGCCTTAAATCAGTCATCCTGTCTCCAGATTTTTTTTCATTCAAGTCCAAATCTGTTTAAAATTTGTCAGTGTCTCCCCATATTTGAAGAGGGAAATACTACATCATTAACTGCATTGCTCTGTAAAGGGGGCTTTAGGAACTGATGTATGACCTCCAAAATTCATATGTTGAAGCTCCAAGCCCTACTGTGACCATATTTGGAGATAAGGCCTTTTAAAAGGGGTAATTAAGGTTAAATGAGGTCATATGGGTGGGATTCTTATCCAGTAGGACTGGTGTCTTTATTAGAAGAGGAAGAGAAACCAGGGATGAGTATTTTTTAGTAGTATGTTTCCATGAATTTTTGAACCTTGTATTCTTCATATCTCCCAAAGGAATTTGTGTGATATAACCTAGTATTTTCGTAACTCTCCTGAGCCTAATTATTATTTTACCCCATTGTTAAAAACTGAGATACCTAGTCTATATCATTAACCTTCTAATTGAGTAAATGCAAGGGGCATATGACTGTGTATTTTTAATGAGGATTTTAGAAGATTGCAACAACTGGCAAGTTTGATAAAAAAGTTGTTTTTTTTTTTCAGTGCTAACATACTAAATGCCTTGTGTGCCTGAGGTATCTAATAGATTACTTATGTAAGTAAATGCAGCATCTGACAAATTTGACAGTCATAATTTTTTTTTTTTGCTGTTTTATTTTATTTTTTTAATAGAGGTATTGGGGATTGAACCTAGGAACTTGTGCATGCTAAGCAGTTACTCTACAACTGAGTTATACCCTCCCCCAAGTTCAAGATTTGCAGATACCAACTACTATGTATAACATAGATATACAAGTTTCTTCTGTATAGCACAGGGAACTATATTCAATATCTTGTAGTAACCTATAATGAAAAAATACGAAAACGAATATATGTATGTATATGTATGAGTGAAACATTACGCTATACATCAGAAATTGACACAACATTGTAAACTGACTATACATCAGTTTAAAAAAAAAAGTACGCTGGGAAAATAAAGAATGAATATGGACTTATTTTAGATAAGTAACACTGGCAAAGCTTATTCCCATACAGGGCCTGTTAAACCTTCTGTTCAAGGTAGTGAATATTCTGTGTATGTTTCTCATCCCACAGTTGGGCTGTTCTTGCATGATAATAGAAAGCTAAAGGGATTAAGACTTCTTTTTATGCCTTCTGATCATGTATTATTGTGTGTCTACTCATCCAGATATTTCATTAAACATTATTCTTTTCTGAGGGCATTGGCAAATGACTAGTATACTTATTTGTAAGGACTTTTTTTATGCCTAAACAACAGAAACAAAAATCTTTTACCATGACTATTATACTAATCTAGTAATTTATACATTCTCAGATAAATAGGTAGAGACAATTAACTGAAGTTTCCAAGTATTACCTATTTGAAATCAATATTGATATAACTTTATACAGTTATTTCTCATGCTATTTAAATTTAATTATTTTAAATTTCAAAGATTAAAATCCTCAAAGTGATTGAAATTCACATTAAAATTTTCAGTACATTATAAAACAAATTAGATAGTTGTAAGTTTTTACTGTTTCATGATTTTCTAAATACACAACTATCTACATTCTTAGTTTTTAGAATATTGTAAGCCAAGTTTTCATGTATATTTCACTGTTTACTATTTGGCTCTTGTTCTTCAAACATAACTTCTACATTTTACAAGAGAATATTAGGAAGGAGCCTTTGAGGTATAGGATATGTTCTATATGTTGATCTGAGTGCTTTTTACATATTTTTCACATTACAGTTTCATATATGCTACAAGGGCATATGTAAAATTAAAGGAGCTATTTACTTAAGATATGTACATTTTATAGTTGTGTATCTCAGTAAAATTTTAAGATCTATATTAGAAGTTATTTTTTGTATATTTTGATTTTCTCTATTGTAAACTAAATGTATTATAATTGCTAATTTTTAATTTTAAGGCTAAGGACTTTTCTATATTTAATTTTAGTCCCCTTAATGCCTAGTACAGTGTCTCAAATATAATGGAAGTTTATAAATGTTTACTGATTGAATGAATGAAAAATTCATTGAAACAGAAAAGTTGTACATTTCATTATCATCATCTTGCAGATGTATATATGATGTTGAATCATATTCAGACATGGCTGTTGTCCTCAAATGGCAGGTTTATTGATACTTTGAGAACACTCCTAATTTTTGTTAGAATTTTAGTTTTGAAATACTATTTTTGCTAATTCTTATTCTCTTAGGGTCTTTATTATCTTGTTATCATAATTTTAAATCTGAAAAGGCTTTGCTTTGAATGATAATTTTACAAAATAAAGACTGAAAATCACCTATTTATGTGTTATTTTATCTGTATTTTTATTTCATATATTTATTTTAGTAAATACTCGTCTGTTTTCACTGAGCTTATCTATAAAATTACCATCTGAGATTTCAAAATAAGTTTCACAAATTCCCTTATTATTGTCTGTACATGTTATTGTTAGTAGAACACTGAACAATTTACTCAGAACTAATTTACTTTTCAATAATAATTTGAGGAACTTTAATTACTTGGTTTTTAAACTTATGTGATTAGATAGCATAATCTTGAGGTGGACCTGGAAATGTACAGAAAAAGACAGTTACAAACTGGAGAAAGCAGTATGCATCATACATGATGAAGAAGGAAAAGCAAAAATGAGAAAGAAAGGTGGTGATCTGGAGTGTTGAAAGTAGGATTACTAAAGGATGAGGAAGCAGTTTTGTGAAAAGGTTCAGGTCTTCATGTTCAGACAGAATGTGGATTAGTGCTAAAAAGAGTGATAGAGGGTGGGGCAACTTAACTTTATAGAGGAAGTTTTCAGCAAAATAGAAAATGATACCTGTTTTCCAAGATTGTTCTAAGGATAAAATGAGATAATTTTTCCAAAGTGTTTTGAAAACTGATAGTTATATAAATGTTCCTCCTCCTCCATCTTCTTCTTCTTCTACTTCTGTTTTCACTTTATTGGTGAAATTTTGAATTGAATAAATATAATATCTTGCTTTTATGTAAAAGTAGCTTGAGATATGTTGTGATTGTAAATTTTTAATATATTCATTATGACTTTTGCTTGTTTAACTGAACTTTTGAATAGTTCCAAAGAAAATGCTATGAAAATTCAATTCATGATAACAGTATAGTGGGGTTTTAAATGCTTTTTTTTATAGAATTGGGATTGACTTAGAAGTATTATTTTAACCTTCAAAAAATGGCAAATTTACATGATTTTATTCTTACAGATCACTCTTAGCAGTTTTGTAAACATAGGTTTGTCAGACTGTCTCAAAATGCTAACAAACAAGTAAGAAAGAGAATTTTATATTATTTCCTTACTTAGGTGTTGTCATTTAAAAGTTTGAACAAAGTGACCTATAGACTTAAAAGCCAGCTAGTAACAGTCTCTGAATACTGAAGTGAATAATTTCAAATAGCAAATACATTGTTTCCATTTAGAAGTTTTGACCTCATTCAAAATATTTATTAACTCTACATTGTCAAATTAAAAAAAAAATCTGTAACTTCAACTTTCCTTCTTCCTATTTGTAGTAGTATTAGTAACGGGAAAAAATTCATCTTTGTTTTGCCAGTGAGTTAACGTTTTCCCTCATATGTTTCTGGATATTAACAAATAACTATCTAGACTTTACCCATGGGTGTGACTTTTTTTGATGATATCACTTTGTACATTAATGTCTCATTTAAACAGACTGAGCTTAGCTCTGTGGATTTGGATAACAGTATGTTTCTAAAATATTCATTTAATTGCCTTCAGCTCTATCACTATAATGCATACTCTCAAATGTTTTTAAAAGCATATTACTAAACTGATATGAAATCTCAACTTGTTTGAACATTTTAAAAATATATGTCCATGTATGATTATTTTAACAAGTATGCAGGTGACTATCTTTGCTAATTTTAAAATTAATTTATTTTAATATGAATGGCATATAATCTATCAGTAACATTCATAAATATGTCCTTTTATTCTTAACTATTTCAGCAAAACTATATATGCATAAAATTCTGAAATTAACACATTTTTGAATTGCTGTATGTATTATATTTATCATTAGTTAATATAACATAATATAATATAATGTATAATGTGAAATATTTGAAATATCTTAGGAAAGTCATCACCTTAATGTTTGTAATCTTACATTAATAATTACTTAAAAAATAAGACGTGATATATTTGGGTAGCTAGAAGTTATGCCTAGACTTCCTTTCAAGATAGTATTGATCCAAATGCAGTATAAAATAGCAAACCAGGTGCCAGATATAATCCATGTGAAAGCATTTTCCCTGGAGAATTATTTTTCTCTCTTCAAGGGTAGCAGTAAAGATCCTGACCTGGTGATCTGAGCTGTGTCATCTTTTTTTAAGATAGTTTAAAAGTCATTTGCTTTGCTATGAAAGTGAATTATGTGGTATTAAGTACTGCAGTAGTACCATTAAACATTATGTCATCAATCTTTTTAGGGTGTGGAAAGGTCAGTGTCCAAAAGGCCATTTTTTAAATTCCCATTTTAACGCTAAGCTGAAGGTAGTTTTCATTATGTTCCTTTTTTCCTACAACTGATTTAATTCACCAAAAAATAAAAGCCTCCCATTACTACCATGCATATTCAGCCCAAATCCAAACATTATGGATGTTATTGTTAAAATATAGACAGAAATTGTATTTAAAATGTGAACAAACAGATGAAGCTGTCTCCAAATTTGAATAATAATATTACTCACCGTCAAGTAGTAGGTAAGATATAGCCATAGTATTAAAATTCCCTGAAATTCCTTGGATTTGTAACTAGTAGAAATATATAGTGTAGTTGCTTGTTCAAAATAATTAATCTCTCTTAACATGTAATTTTAGGAATAAAAATAATCTTGAATTTTGTATTCTCTTATAGAAATTATAATTTTGTTTGTTTCCTTGCTTGCCAAGATAATTTTTGGGTGAATTGAGGATGAGAAAAAAATAGAATAGTTTATTTTTCACCTTAAGCCAGTCAGTATTCCAACATTAAGTACTACTTTCAAAAATAGAGTATATTTAAAGACAACCTGGTAGAGCCTTGATTCTTCCTATATTGCTTTGATCAGTTAAAGAAACCATGTCACAAAAGGTATATTTCTGGCATTTTGTTACTTTCAGTGTGTGTGTGTGTCTGAGTTTTTCCAGTTCTTTATTCATATTGATATCATCCTTCAGTTGCTTTTTTTTTTTTTGAAAAACACTGTCAAAAGCACAAAGTAAGAGACAAGAAACAGTAGTTAACATAGATTTTTGAATACCTATTGTGTACTTTATTTTTTTTAAACCTATTCTTAAAAACTCTAAATTGTAAATTGACATTTCAATACTTGATCATAGAAGCATTTCTTGTTTTGAAAATGACAGGTTTGAAACATATGATTTAAATATAACATTAGGGATATCAGAAATGGCAATGCCTTGCTAAAAATTCTAAGATATTTAACAAATACAAGTGTTTAATGAAACAGGATGGGTGATTGTGAAATCTAAGAAGCTAAAAAGAAAACAACATTATACAAGCCAGATAAATTTATTCACTGTCCTGAAGCTTGTTTCTTTTCCTTAAATTCATGGTGTTCTCCCTGCTCAACCTTCTTGTCTTTTATCTAAATATTTGTGGGCTGCTTAGTCTCTTACATATGCCTTCCTTACTTAAGCCCGTTACTGGGGACTTGCTTGACCTGGATCCCAGTTTTAATGTAGATAGTAAGTAGTATTACAGGTTCTTTTATTTTTAGGTTGGACTGTTTTAGGTAAAAGGAATTTAGAGACCAATACATTTATGATACATGCTTTGAAAATGAGAGGGTTTGAATAATATTTCATTCTAGTGGTTTTATATGTTAATTTTACATATTTAACTATCATTCAAGGTTTTTATAAACTATATATGATATTAATCTTATGTTCATTTTAGTCCCTAGACTTGTGATGTAACCACTGCAAGCAGTTAAGGACACTTAAATAAATGGAAAGAGAGGCATGTCATAAATAAGATTGAATTCAAACACTAAGAACCCTGACCCATGCAAAAAGGGCAAGATATAATGAAGATAGGGTGTCAGTACATAAATGTGAAAATGAAGGTAGATTTTAGGCTGATGACTCTGTTAGAAGACATTATTTAAGGGTTTGAATTGAAAACAAAAAAGAAAAGGTGTCACTGATGGTAGCAATCAGTATTATATACTTTAGGAGACTGGAAACTCTCAAGTATTTTTGGACTTAAAATGGACAATAGTTGAAATCCTGTGAGGGAATGGGAGGGGAGACCCCATCATTCCTGCTGGATTTAGCCAAAAGCTTAATTAAATAGATTCTAATCAGGCAGCTAATCTAAGGATTATTAAGTTCTGATCTTTAAAATTAAGATTGGAAATGCCCTTGAAATGAGTAAAAGATAGAACATGAGGTATCTACAAAATAACTGAGGCCTCTGGGAAGCACCTTTCCTCAAAGTATAAATATCTGGGTGATTTCCAGTGTTTTGCTCTCACAAGCAAACTTGCTTTAGTGGTACATCAGAACAAGGATTTCTCTAGGGAATGTACCAAATAGTGTAATCCATTTATTTATTCAAAAAGTATTTTTTTAGCTCCTGTTGTCTCAGGTCCTATTCTAAGCTATTTGGATGAACACAAAAAGACAAAGACTAGTGAGGTGAGAGGGATGAAAAGGTATAGCACAGAGGATTTTTAGGGCAGTGAAAATACTCTGCATGAAACTGTGATGGTGGATACATGTCACTATACATTTGTCCAAACCCATAAAATGTACAACACCATGCGTGGATGTTAACTGTGGTCTTTGGGTGAAAATGTCAGTATAGTTTCATCAGTTGTAACAAATGCATCACTCTGGTAAAGGATATTGATCATGGGGGAGACTGCATGTGAGTATAAGGGAAAATCTCTACCTTCTGCTCAGTCAGTTTTACTTTGAACCTAAAACTGCTCTAAAAATTTGTCTATTAAAAAAGATGAAGATGTCAGACATTATGCTGCATGTATTCTAGCTAATGAAGTCATACAATCTAAAACAAACATAAAATGTGTAAATTATATGTTAGAAGATGATATGAAAGTGAAAAGTAGAATGCAAAGAATAGAAAAGCATAAGTGGTGCTGGGAGTAAAAGAGGGGTGAGGAATTTTAAATAGGGTGAACAGCACAGATCTCATGCAGATTGCATATTAGCAAAAACTTGGTGGAGGTAGGGAGTTATCAATGTAAATATCTGAAGGAAGAGAATTTCAGGAGGAGGGATTTTCTGGTGAAAAGCTTAAAGAAAAGGGCATGCCTCCTGTGGGGAAAACAGCGAAGAGATCAGAGCACAGTGAGTCAGATGGAGATGAAGTGGAGGTAACAATAAATGGATCATGTAAACTTTTAGAGTTAATTGTAAAAGCTTTAGATTTTACACTGAGTGAAACGGGGAGACATTTCAGGGTATTGATCTGATAAGTATATAATCCTTACATTTTAGCAGAGTCCTTCAGCTACTTCAGAGAATAGAACAGAAGAAGGGGGCAAAACTGCAAGTAGGGGGAATGATGAGGAGGTATTACCATCAGCCTGGTTAGAGATGGTGGCACTCCCCTGGTGATACAAAGAAGATGTGGTGAATGGTGATTGGATTCTGAGTATCTTTTAAAGAGAGTTATTAGGATTTTCTGACAGATTGATGCGTGGTATCAACACTGAGCATCATTTGTCTTCCAAATTTTTACTCATTTTATGTGTGAAACATTATATACCATTATGACCTTAATTTTCATTTTTCTGATTACAAGGCAAATTGAACATCCTTCTGTAAACTATATAGTAAATTACCTAGGAACTGATTGCTTTTTTAAGTGACATGGCTCTTCAGATTTTCTTCTCTTTGCTATCATTGAGAGGTAAAATGGCTTTGTCTTCAGAGATATTGATTCAACAATAAATGCATTTATTATATATTCTCAAAATTTGTGTTAATAGGATATACTGGTTAATATAGGAGACCTAAGCTTTAGGCAAAAAGTAATTGTGATATAATTTTTACCTCAAAACTAACTTCTCAGTTAATTGCAGGTAATATGGTCAATATAGTTTAATCTTTTCAACATTAGAAAATAAAATGTTTTTGAAAGAACTTTATATTTTCTTATTCTATGTTATTTTCATTTAGAGGCTTTCTGGTGGAAAAGTAATCACAGGGACATAGGAGACAGACTGCCTGGATTTGAGTCTTACTTCCTTTACTTCAGATTTATAATACTTGAGCAAGTTTCTTTCATTCTCTATGCTCAAGTTTACTCATTTGTATAATAGGGAAAATAATAGTATTTGTCTTACATGCTTCTTGTGAGATCTGAATATGTTACATGAAATTGCTTAGGGTAATGCTGGTACTTAGTAAATGTTGGTTATGATTATCATAAGAAAGAAAAAAATGGCATCTTAAATTGCTGGTAATAATTACAGGCTACTAATGAAATGCCCTAAATTAGAAAGGCAGTGTACTTTTCCTTATAAATGAGTGGGTTATGGAGTCTGTCTCAAGAGATTCAAATTCAGCCCTAACACTTCCCACCAGTTACCTTAACAAATTGCTTAATGTATCAACTTCAGTTTCTTACCTACAGAATACGGAAAATAGAAAAAACTTTGTAATAGGGCTGGCATGATCATTTAAAAAATAATTAATGTAAAATATCTGAGTATACAATCTGCACATAAAAATAAATGCCAGGTACAATTTTAGTAATTAATTTCACTTAAAACTTTAAGCTAAATTTCACATACTACTAAATTTTATGTTTTAAATAAAGAACTATATAATACTAACTTCCAGGTGTGCTTTTTTAACCTGTTAGGAAGTTGAATAATCCATTCCAAAAAGGCATGACAGTAATATGCACAAAATACAAGGGGAAGAAGTAATATGAAACTAGTGGTAGAGTATCTGTTTTATCATGATCATAAAGAAAGTGCTAGACCATCACTGAAGTGATAAAATTGTATAAGGAGTTTCTGGATGTAATATGTGGTATACTGATACAGAAAAAACTCTTTGATAAGGCAGAATTCTGTAGGCAGTGTTAGCTCCATGGTTTTACCCACACTAGGCATCACAATGCTGACTCAAGCAGATAGAATTCCCATGCGCCATTTGTCTACATTTAATTGTAACTGACAGGGTTCTTTAGTAAGGAACTTTGTGCAGCATTTGTTGAGATTAGCACTGTAATGAGAAACATGCATCTATATGGATATGGTTAAATAAATTCCAGACTGCCTTCTTTCCATAACATCAGTATTTTTCTGCCAGCAGTTCTGCATTCTATGAGCTGTGGGGCCATGGCATAGAGGCTGTCCAAGACACTTGGTGACCAAGAGCCTCTTTCTACTTGGAGTCTGAGCTGAAAATAGGTTCCTACGTTTCCTCAGAATCATGCATTTGCTGTGTAACATTAAGCTTTTCCCTGAACATGTTATTATTTAATTACTTACTGTACAGTATCCTATCATACCAGTTATATAAGAACTCCAGGGGATCTCAAGCATGATATTAAAATCATCTCTAAGGTTATGTGGAGTTCACAGTTGTTAAGAAAGAATGCTTTAGTTGGCTCTTAACTTTTTCCTGTCACTATCACTTTGACATCTTGTGTGAGGTGCCATTATCCTTGTACAGTTTAGAGTGCTGCTTCACTTCTTAGTCTCTGGGAACTAAGAAAGAGAAAGAAAAAGTACTTATTTTCCCCCAACCCCCAAAATTGAATAACATATATTTTGGGGGAATAAGAGAAATCCTTTTCACTGAATTGTAGAGCCATATAATTCTTGGAGTTAAAAATTTAAAGATACTATTGAACATGAGTGCATGTTTATGATACTGTAGAATTATAGAGCATAAAGAAGTATAACCTGTTCAAATATTTACTGTTTCTTCTTCTTCCTCTGCATAACTGTGAGTGATTGGGGAAAATATGAGTAGAAAATAACCTAACATTTGAATTTGTTGTGAGTGGGAATACCAAGCTAAGCGGGTATAGGCAGTACTAATCTATGGCCTATGAAGCCAAAAAATGTACGGAAACTTTTAATTCAAGCCATCAGAATTTCATAACGTTTGTTTCTATTGTCATTTTACTTGCACTTTCTTAATTCTTCTGCAAATAAATAACCTATTGCTAATTTTTTTTAACTTTTCCCTCTCCCTTATTTTCCTATCTCCTTCTTAGAGATTTCAGTATCATAAAATTTTGGGAGGTGAGAATAATCAAGCTTTCTTATTTTACAGAAGAGAAAATTATTTCTACGTTAATTCATGCAGCAGTTTCCTACCCCTGGTCAGTGACAGAAATGAGCAAGAGGCAGTTTTCTTGATTTTGAATCAAGCACGCTTTCTAGTCTTTTCTAGTCTGTCTGTCATTGTCACATTCTACAATTATATCCTGTTCGGTATTTAACCTGAACTGTTTATTATTGTGCCTAATTTATAATTTCAAATGAAGCCTCTCTTCCTTAAGTATTCCTTTGGATCTCCTTCACTGATTAAAATAATTTATAGTTGAGGTGTGAATGCTTTTGGCCACTGAAGGCCACTTATCGTGAATTTGCGATACTGTTAAATTGTTTTTAGAATCATTAATGAAAATACATCACTAGTAATGGATAAACCATCTCTATAATGGTTATATATTGAGCTGAAAGTTTGCTTTCTATTATTTCTTGATCCCTATTATATGAACATCACTCTCCTGCTTCCTTTACTCTTAGCTCCTTTTCTATGGTGAAAGTCTTAACCATGGATGGTCAAAAAGCAAACAAAGCCATTAAATTAAGGTACTGCAAAGTGAGCACAACTTTAAGATGAGTGTTCTGCAGAGAGCAGAGAATTTAAAGATTTTGTAAGAGAAAATGGAACAGGTAAATTGAAGTTTGGTTGATTACTGTTCAAATTCTCAGAAGATGGAGGGAGGTTTTCTCATCACAGATCGGAATGTAGGGCTGCTAGACTGGAATAGTCATTTAGAGGACTTGGTTTGGAAAATTGGGGTTTAGTAAGAGGGGTAAGGAGAAACAATAGTGGACTGAGTTCTTGCCTGACTCAGTGGGAAATATTTCTTCAGATATGAAACATATTTGACCTATTTTGGAACTATAGAAACCAACTTCTTTCTTCCTCCTGCAGATTTACAGACTGCCACCCTCCGGTTTTAAGTCCATGAAAAGAAATACTGGGTTTGGATAGCAAAACACCAAAGAAGAATCTCTTTGTGAATAGCCTGCAGATTTAGATAGGTGGAGCGGTTTCTCACTTACAATCATTTAATAAATTTAATAAATAAAACAAAACATGTAAATTGAATTATTTATCCTCATTGACAAATAGTTTGCCTAGATGACACCCTAAACTGCCAAAGATTACCAAAAGGGGAAAAAAAGTTAGCCTTAAGGTGAAATAAATACTGTCCCAGAAGTAACTGGGTAAGCAGAGGGGGAAAAAGGGAAAGGAAAAGAAAAAAAAAAATAGAAAAAGGAAGGAACTGAGTATTCTCTGTTCTGATATTCTGATATATCCAAACATTATCATTTACATTTAAGTTTCAAAGCACTTAAGGTGAAACGGTTAAATCTAATAGAATAATTTAGGTCAAGTGTGCAACACTTAATGGATTTCCTCCTGCCTTCTTTTTTAAATAGTTATTTTGATGGAGAAAGTAATAGCCTATATCCTTGAATTTAGTCTTTAAAAGTACTTGTTCAAAGAAGAAATATTACAATTAGGAAATTTTAAAAATGTTTCTTTTTAAAAACTCCTTATTATTATTATTTTGCTTCAGAACCACTTATTTGACACACCACTTCCTATACTTTAAGAATTTCAACCTAGATATTTTGACATTTCAACCTAGATATTTTGATATTTCAACCTAGATATTTTGGTTTCAGACATATCATCACATATATATGAAAATAAATCATAATTTTAACATCTTGTCTAATACCTAATTACTGTGTTTTAATTTTATGCAGCATTTAGTGACAGTTATGCCTGATGAGCTATTAAAAATGTGTAAATCAAATAGGGTTATATCAAGAAGTACTGAAAAAAATGACAAGACAAATATGTCAACATTGCTATAAATATGGCTCTAGGATTGAATGCTTTTTGTATTAAAGTCAGTCAGGATTTCCCCTTGTGATGTCTTCCCAGTATTATCATGAATGTGCAGGAATTAAAGGCACCAGTACCAGGAACTTGGGATTAATTTGCATATATATGTTCCATAAGAGAGCTTTGGAGATAATTTCTTAGATTGACAGGCTTCCTTTGAAATATGAGTTTGTTTTCAGAGATCCTTCCCTCTTAAAATTTGCATTCATCAGAAACTACTCTAAATCCTTCTTCCTTTATGAACCCAGATTCATCAACTACTTTATACAATATTGCAGTACTCACTGTTGAACTGTTAATTGAGTATATAGGATTGCTGTTCCTACTTGATAGGTATAGGACTGCAAAGTAACTGTTTTCCTTTTTTGTACTTGCTCTGCGACTAGGGCATAGGGTTACAAAGTCAGCAAGGAATATGCATTTTGTATGAAACTTACATGACCATGAGTTAACTGAGATAGAAATTAAAATGTACATTTAAAAAATAATTTATGAGTGTTTTCTGGGGCTATCAAAGCAAAATATACACACTGGGGGGGCTTAAGTAACAGATACTTATTTTTTACCATTTTGAGTGTTTTGAGACCAAGATCAATGTCATCAGTCTTGTTGTCTTCTGACTTCTGACTTTCATGGCCTCTCTCCTTGGCTTGCAGATGGCCACCTTCTTGCTGTGGCCTCAAATGTCTTTTTCTCTGTAAATATGTATCCCTGATGTCTCTTTGTGTCCAAATTCCTTCTTAGAACACCAGTCAAATTGAATCAGGATCCACCCTAACAAGCCGTTTTAACTTACCTCTTTGACGGCCCTATTGCCAGCTACAGTCACATTCTGAAGTATTGGAAATTAGGGCTTCAATGTATGAATTCTAAGTGAACACAATTCAGCCTATAACAATGAGGAAGACGTTTCCCAACAGACTAGGTCACATTCTTCTGTTATATGCGCTTAAGTAACCTCTAATTCTCTGTATCATTTAGCACAATTGTATTTAAACAATTATCCACTCAGCTTTTTAATACCTATTATGCTTAAATAAACATATTTTCTTTCACTCTATCCTTAACACCTTGCATAATCTTTGCACATAGTAAGACTTTAGTAAATAATATATTTGAATGAACAATTTGCTATAATTAATATAATTTTATTTGCATTCTATCTTTAACAATTTCTTCTCATATACCAAATTATATGATCTTCAGATATGACTCTAATTAGGTAATACCAATACCCTATTTTATATATCAAGAAAGAAAACTAATATTTGGTAATTTAACTTGAGTAAGTCAGCTAAGGATACCTGTGGATTTTTGAACCTGAGTTTCTGATCCCTAATACCATTTTTCTAAAATAGAATTTAAAAATTCTACAGTTGTACTAAACAGGGAGCTGACATAGCAAAGTAAATGTCAGCAACAAAGAAAATAACATAAATAATATTTAAAATAACATAAAACAAATTAACACAAAATTTTTTAAAAGGAAGAAAGAAACACAGGTAACATACCTAGTGAAAGCAACCTGAGAAAGTACCTGCAGGATGAGAAATAATAATGTTGGAGCAAGGAAGTAAAGTTATAAATGAATCAATGTTGTGAATTTATCCAAGATGCTAAAATAACAGTGTAAGCAAGTAGCTCATATATCAGTGAAACTCATATATCAATGAATAGGGCATATCAATTGAGGGAGAAGTTTACTTTGCATAGATATGGTTTAGAACAACAACAAAGTATTTTTATATTGCTGCCCTTTACAGACTGTTAGAATTAGTATCATAATAACTTGATACTTGTAAGCATTCATAAACAAAGTATTAAGTGTAATGGGAAGACTATTACCCTCAATATGTAACAGGGGAGGTAAAAGTCTAGAAAGGCATGAAGCCAGACAGCAAGTTCTGGTACACTGGACTGTCAGGATTCAGAGGTGATGTTTAGGTCACTCTTGGCCAGATGTAGACACAAATTGTTTCCCAAATGTTTCCTATATAATAGCATGATGGTCAAAGTCCTAGATTGAAGTCTTAAAACACAGAAAAAATGATTTATATCTGAATAATGGCCCCACTTTTTATTAACTGTAACTTTGCTTGATTACTTAACCTCTCTTAGATTCAGTTTTCTCATCTGGTAACAGTGATAACCAGTGCCTACCTTGAATGGTTGTTGCATTGGTTAGAATACATACAAAATTGTATGCACATAAAATTCCTAGCTATCTCCTGATTTATTATTATTACACAAAAGGGAAAATACAAGCTTTTTTCACTAATGCATATTATCCATAGATGCATTACAGTGTTGTACTTCATGCAACATGTCGTCTCTAAGAAATACTGAACCAAGTGAGGCACATGAGTGAGCTCCTGAGAAATACATCCAATACATACTGTCGCATTCAAGTGCTAGAAGTATTTCCCAATGCATCATCTCCTTGTCAGTTATTTATCCTGTGAATCACTTCTAGACTTGTAATGCATCTTGTATTAAAAGTTTAACATATGTTCATAATGTTATGCTAAGTTTATTGCATATTAACCATATGGATAAATTTTTTTATTTCTTTATGCAACTAATTGATTTGTACAGTAATCTGAGCAAAACATTTCTGCTTCTGTCTTCAATTCTTGAAATCCAAATTTGGTTTAAAAATTGCATATGAATAATTAAAACCTCTATTTTGGCACTTAAATTTTTGTTTTCTTTTAAAACATATTGTTCTGTTTTCAAATCAATTTCTTCACTTAAACTGCATACCTTGACCATATTTACACATGAATATTCATTTATAAAATAATTTAATTGAAAAAAGTATAAGCATATGGTAAATTTAGTGCATAAATTTTATAGGCTAACTTACAGAGCTTAAATAAGTGTCAAACACTTTTCTGTTACCTTACATGTATTAACTCATGTAATCTTCAAAACAACCAAAAAAAGGCAGATTTTTTTATTATCATCATTAGATAGATTAGGAAGCTGAGACTGAAGAAAATTAAACAACAATCTCTAGGTAACAAAGGTAGTAAGGAACATAGCCAAGTTTTAAACCTGGGTAATCTTTCTCCATTGTCCATGTCCAAAAAGTTATGCAGTGGATATCATCTTGTTCCTTTTAGTCCCTTAATTATACACACACACACACACACACACACACACATATATATAAAATTTTAGTAATTTTATGCTATCAAATATGCCAGTGTTTTCATTGTAGTTTCTGTTTTACTTGTCTTGTCCCAAGGTTACAATTCTCCTGTTTTTCTTTTAATCATTTTATGATTGTGCTTTTTAAAAAACATAGACTTCATTTGTCAGACTAGTTTTAGGTTCACAGCAAAATTGAAAAGAAAGTGCAGAGAGTTCCCATAGACACCCTTCCCTCATTCAGCTACAGCCTCCCCCACTATCAACAGTCCCTGCCAGAGTGGTACATTGTGACAGTTAATGAACCTACCTTGAAACATCACACCAAACCCATATTTTACAATAGGGTTCAAATTTGGTTTTGTACACTTTAGCAGTTTTGAGAAAGGTATAATCACATGTATTTATCACATAGTGTATCATGCAGAGTTGTTTGTCACTGTCCTAAAAAATCTGTGCTCTGTCCATTTATCCCTCTTTCTCCCCTAACACTTTCCTAGCTGTGTTTTATATTATAATATCTTTACTCTTACATGGGATGGTATCATAGTCACTGTTGTTGCCAGAAAATCCAAAGATATTCCATTAGATGAACAGTCCATTGCAACAGTATCATTTATTATGTAATTAATCCTGACGTATACTGAATCTACTTGTGAGCACCTATTTATTCTCTTTCCTGTCTCTATTTTTTTTTTAATTCTCCTGAGAATGCAATACTGTTTTGGTTGTAGTAGCTTTATAGTAAGTTTTCAAATAAAGTAGAGAAAATGGCTCTATAGTATTCTCCCTTTGGGAAAACAACTTCAAAATTCTTTCCCATTTCTATTGATAAAATTAACTTTGAAATACTATTCTAATCTCATCACACACGTAAATTCACGTACAAACTCATTGATACTTTGTTTGGAATTGGTTTAAAATTAAACATCACTTTTGGAGCATTGGCATTTAGAATTTTTGCTCTGATATTTTGGATATTGCCACAAACATGAATGAGATTTAATTCTGATTTTCATTTTTAATGCATATATAATAAAATACATATATATCGTATGCATAGGTTTACACACACATATACTATATTCATACAAATGCTATATTCCTGTTTTTCTATGTAAGTATCTTTGTTTTGGATGAGGGATTTGAATGTTAGTGGTGTATATCGTGTCATCAGAAAATTAAAGGTAATTTTTCTTCTTTTCAATATTTATACTGCTTGTTTTCTTGAGTTGTTGGATTTGATAGAATTTCCCAGAGTTTTAAACAGTAAATCAAGTCCTAGCATTCCTGTTTTTGTCATGATTTTTTTTTTTGACAATGCTTTTAACATTTTGGAATTTAACATGAGTTTATGTAAAAAAAAAGTTTAAAAAATCATATATAACTATTTCTGTTAATTTTTAAAATCTGTTTTACTTAGAACTTATTAAAATTATGACTAGCTGTTGAATTTTATCTAATATAAAACATATTTTACAAGTACAGATTTTCATCCTTAAAATTATTGCTGCATGAAAATATATTCAGGAAATTCTTAATACTGAACAATGCTTGTGTTTGGGGCTTAAATCTGTTTGGCTGTGTTGCATTATTCTACTGCACTTCTGGGATGGACTTGTAGTATTTTATTCAGAAGTTTTTCATCTACATTAATATATGACCACAGCCTATAAATGTTTTTTTTCCTATTTTATTTGATGTTATTAGGGCTTTAAAATAATTTAGGAATCTTTTCATCTCTTTAAAAATATTTTGAGTAAGTTTGACTATCATGAGGCTCACCTGTTCCTTAAACATTGGTTAGGACTCTGCTATGAAACCAGAGTAATTTTGGCTCTATGCTGTTGATAGATTTTTTTCCTTGTTGTTCACTTTTCCATAGTTTATAACTTCCATTTTGTTTTACTCCTTGATCTGCTGGTTATTTAGAGGCATAATTATTAAATTCCAAGAGGCTTTTAAGTATTTTTACTTTGTTACATGATCAAAGAATTTAACTGAAAATAAATAAATTTTGGAATTATTTAAAGTGTGTGTGGTCAAATATGCAGTTCTTTTTCTAAATATTTAGTGGTCATGAAAGCCATAAGATTCCAAATATAGCAATTAAAAGATGTTGTTAATTATTACTAAAATTATATAATTTTACTTTTTATTTAAAAAACTGAAATGATGTATTCAGGCAATTATTTTGGCTCTGTCACAATCTCATATCGGGGTATTTTCATCTCAAGTTTTTCATCATTATGTTTGATATACAACAATAATGATTTTTATATTCTTTCAGAATTATATCTTTTATTATTGCAAACTATTTATTTATTTGTTTGTTTGTTTGTTTTTGACTCTGGGCTTATATACTAAGTTACCTAACACTTTACCTCTCTTTCTGCTCTCTTTCATACTTCTTTATCTTAAATTGGCCTTATATCATCATCATCCTTTTATTTTCATTCTATGATTTGTGTTTTGTGTACGATTTTATAAATAGCCACTGGCTAGATTTTGACTTTGCATCTTTATTTTTAATGGGGTTACTTATAGCATTTATATTTATTGAAAAATAATATTTTGCTGTTATTCCTTTCATTATGCTTTCTTGATAAAGAAAAAATTGCCATTTTCTTTTACTTAATTTTGTTGTTTCATCAACTTCATTTTAATGACTTTCATTCTAACAGTTATGTTTAAATCTAGATTTCTGTACTGAAATATAAAAGTGAAAAAATTCACTGTGCCCCTTGCCAAGGTATTTGAAATGCTCATTTCCCTCATCAAGATAGAAAGTTTAGATGCTTCAATCCTAACTCTCTTTCTTCTCCTACTTCTGAATTCTGTTAAATAGTTTTAAAGTATGGCTTCAAACTATTAATAAGTCTTCCTAGAATAATGTAAGATATATTTACTATATTTTATAAATTCCTTACTTAGTATGTATATTACAGATCTCAGTGACATTCTCATCAATTTATATTTAACTAGGGATTATATAAAATGTATCACTTACTGCTCTTATGGTATTCATCATCTTTCATTATCTTAACCTAATTTTTGTGTATGGAAAATAATACTGCATTATTTATCTTAAATATTGTTAGGGATGGTATATTTTATGTATTCATTGCATGTGAAAACATGTCTTTTTCCCTTTCATGAAAGTGATATTTTGGCTAGTGTGCTGAATAACTTTCATTTTACTTTATGAATACTCCGACACCTCTTTCTTCTTTGCTCTGTGCCCTGGAAAGGTGTACTATATGGACTACAACAATAGGATTTTGCTCTTTGGCATCCTGAATATTTTGCCAAGGGAAGAACATGAAATGGGGATATTTTTTCTCTTAGCTTTTTCTCTGTGGATCACTGTCACTTGGCTGTCTTTTGACTGGAGATTATAACATCCATTGTGAGGCCCTCTCTACACAGTTGTTTCTTCTAGATTCTAGGAACTACTCTCTCCCATCAGTCCTTCAGACCTAAGAGGTAACCATTTCCTGGGGTACTGAACTATGTTTTGTGGTTTTTCTTACATCTGCCCACTCATTTTTTTTTTTTTACCAGTTTAATAAGAGCTATTTTTTAACACCTTTATTGTGGTAAGATTCCTGTACAGTAAACTACACATGTTTCAGATGTACAATTTGATGAATTTTGATAGATTTATATATACACCAATGAAACTACTACCACAATCAAGATAACTAACATTTTCAACACTTTCCACAGAGATTCCTGACAGCTCTGAAGTCTACTCATTGTGCTCAATCCAACTTTATTTTATCTTGTCTCAAAATCTACCTCTGTGTTGAAGTATAGGGGAGAGGAAAACAGGTCATGTTCTGGTATTTCTAGGTCGAGATGTGGAGGGGCAGCTTTAGCCTGGGCATCATAATTCCTCCCTAGTGTTACAAAAGCAGAGTAGGGGAGCAATCATAATATGCTGAAGGTGTTCATCTGTGTTGTATGCCTGGTTGTTGGCCCCTCCTTTTGGTCACCATGAGATTGAAGGTCTTCTTCACCTTGGACTCTGCTGGAGTGTCAACCCTCCTTGTAGTGTTTCCCATAGTGCCTGTTTCTGTTCTCTCTTCCTGAAGCTTTTAAGTCTCCATTGTGTCCAGAATCTTCTCTAGGTTTCAAGAGTAGTCCATGGTTAGCAGAGACAAACAGTCAGAATATGACCCTGTAACCCCACAGTAATTAGTTCCCATATACATATTTGATGACAGAGAAAAAACTAGTGCTTTCTAACAGCAGGGCAAGCTGATATCACAAGATGTGATGTATGGACAAATAAAGAGGCTAGGTGCCTTCTTCATCGCATTATCTGTTTGTAGGGATATCGCCCTGGTGCTAACTCTGTCATCACTGGGCTCCTTTAGTCTGGTGGGGGCACATTAGAAATAGGGCCTCAGAACAGTTCTGACTCAGTAGGAGTGGTGCTGTTGCTGCACGTTTGTATTGCATTAATATGCAGACACTTTACCTGAATCTGAAAGAGATCTTACAGAGAATATAGTTCAAGTAAGAAAACTAAGACTTCTCCCACAGATCAAAGAGGTCAGATAGAATAATGTACTGCTGGCTACCTGTTTTGAAGGTAATATTTGTTAACAAAGTAATAAAAGGATCTTTTGTAGAGACTTTGTATTCTTCTGGCTTGAAAGAGCCTCTGAATTGTTGGTGTTGATTCCTCTTAATATAATGGCATTTTCCCCTACAGAAATTAAGGGAGGTAAAAACAAAGCAACAAATTGATGGTGGTTAACTAAAGCTGGCATTCTATCTCTGTTTTTGTAGTGAGAATTCCAATTTGGGGGAACTCGGTATCACTTTGTAACCAAAATAATATGATGAAATTCAAGAATTTTCCTGGAGTGCCTGCTAGATATTATGCATATTTGTTATGACATCACAGAGCTTCAATGCATCTATAAATAAAGGCCTAATAATAAATATAGATATAATGGTAAACATAGAAAAGATAGGGAAGGAAATGTATTATTTTGATACCATTTTTATTTTATCTTTTCCTAATAGTTGATACTCTTCCTAATAGTAAATAACTCATATAGTATAAGAAAAATTTGTATCTCCAGTACTTCAGATATCTTTTCCACCTACCCCTGTCCTTCCTTCCATAATGACCTTTCCTCTATGTCTGTGTCATGTTAAATTCAGTGAAAAGACATCCAGAGCATTTTGTTTTTTACTTCCATTTGGAACACAGTCACATGTGTTAGACTTGTTAAGTCGGCATATATGAAAACATTTTTATTCTATCTTATGTGAAAAGATATATAGCAATACTATCTTAGTGTCTTCATTTCTTAGGGCTGTTTTAACAAAGTAACATAGCGAGGTGGATTAAACAACTGAAATTATTCTCTGTCAATTCTGGAGGCAAGAAGTATGAAATACATGTCTACTCCTTTTAAGCCTCTCGGGATGGATTCTCCTTTTCCTTTTCCAGCTTCTGGTAGCCCCAGGCATTGCTTGGCTTGTGGCAGCATCACTCCAGTCTCTGCCTTTGTCTGCACAGGACTGACTTCCTGGTGTCCATGTCTTCACATAGTGTACTCCTCCTTGTGTGTGTTCACATTTAAATTTACCTCTTCTTATAAGGACACCAATCAAATTTGATTAGGACCCTCCCTAATGACCTCATCCTGACTTGATAACATCTGCAAAGATCTTGTTTCCAAAAAGGCTACAGTCCTAACCCTAGCCCTAACATAGACACAAGGACAACATACCTTTTTGGTGGACACAATTCAACTCATAATACTTAGCTTATCTAGTTTTTTTGTTGACAGATAATTTTATTATGCTATGCAAGTAAGTAAATCATATAGCAAAATAGTCTGTTCTATTTTTATATAACATATTTTTTCAGAATGGCTTTGGTTTAGAGATAAACAATTTTTGCATATGCACAAACAGTTCTAGTTTTAAGATTTAAAATTATAACAGATACTAATACCAGCGATTTATGAGCTGAATGCTAAATTGTTTATATAATGTTTAAAAGAAAAAAGCTGCAGAGGCTGTTGTGGTCTAGTTTGGTTATAAAAGAAAATAAAAATTTAAGTTATTAAATGATTCTGCATACTCAGTCTACAATAATAAGGAAGTTTAGGATATAAATATTAATATAATTTTCTTTTGTGTAGGAAATTATTTCCTTAGTTAGTATTCTCATGTAAGACTTCTTAAATTTGTATTCTCTAGTCATGACTAAAATGAGAATTGGAAAACTGAAAGCTCAAAAGTTCCAACTATCATGTAACTTAATACATCAGAATTCCTTTGTGAGTTGGCAAATGCAACAGCATTTGGGAAAGTCAAGTACTTACAGTTTATTCATAAGTGTCCTAGTTGAAGTCTATTTTATAAATAGGCTAGAACCTAAATTTAATAACTTAATTTAGTAACACTTTTGGTACTATTGTTGCTAGGTTAGCAGTTAACATTTAAAATGAAAAAATGATTGGAATAATAATTTACATTACTCAGCTTTATTTGGTCATTTGTTCTTGCCTCAACTCTATTACTAACACTAATATTAGCTAATGTTTCTTCTGATTTTATTGTGTGCCAAAGCTATTCTAAGCTTTACATATATTAACTCATTTACTCTCCAAATAAGTCTATGAGATATGTACTATTATTATCTTTATTGTACATATGATAAAACTGAGAAACAGAGATGCTAATAAATTTATGTTTATACAACATATTAGTACTGGAGTACACTCTTTTAAAACTATGCTATACCTCTTTTACCAGATTACTATGTGACTTTGGGAAGTTTTTTTTTTTTTTTTTAACTTCTCTTGACCTTATCTTATTTGTTTATACAAAAATAAAATAAAACAGAATAATAAATAAACAAGGAATGGAATAAATTGACATTTCTTATTTTTTTCTGAGACCAAAGGTTCTCTTTTAGATGTTAATAGAAATTCTTAAAAAAAATGAACTCTGATCAAATACATTTGGGAAATCCAGACATCCTTCTCTCAGAGATTCTCAGTGTACATTAACATTGGATCTTAGAATTTCTGCAGCAAAAATATTTATTGCATTTCAAGTAGCTTTCACAGATGAATTTGACCACATCTTTTTTCAAGGAATGCCATAGTACGATACACCTATTAGACTGGCCAAAATCCAGCACTCTGACAGCACCAAATGCTGGTAAGAATGTAGAGCAGTAAGAATTCTCATTCATTAATTGTAGGTATACAAAATAGTACAATCACTTTGAAAGACAGGTTGGCAGTTTCTTACAAAATTAAACACACCTTACCATACAGTTCAGTAATCTAGCTCTTTGGTGCTTACCCAAAGAAGTTGAAAACTTATGTCCACACAATACCTACACTTGGATGTCTGTAGCATCTTTATTCATAATTGCTAACACTTGGAAGCAACCAACATATCTTTCATAGGTGAGTGAGTAAGTAAACTGTGGCATATCCAGAAAATGGAATATATTTTAGCACTAAAAGGAAAAGAGTTTTCAAGTCATGAAAAGACATGGAGGTACCTTAAAAGCATATTACGAAGTGAAAGAAGCCAATCTGAAAATGTCACATACTACATGATTCCAACTATATGACGTTCTGGAAAAGGGAAAACTAGAGAGAGAGTAAAAAGATCATTGGTTGCCATGGGTTGTAGGGGAAGATGGATGAATAGGCAGAGCACAGAGGATTTTTAGGGCAGTGAAAATAGTCTGTATGATACTATAATGGTAGATAAGTGTTACTACACATTTGCTCGAACTCATTTAATGTACTACACCAAGAGTGAACCCTAATGTAAACTGTGGACTTTGGGAGATTATGATGTATCCCTGTAGATTCATCAATTGTAACAAATGTTCTACTCTCGTGGGGGATACTGATAATGGGGGAGGCCATGCACGTGTGCAGTCAGGGGATATATGGGAAGTTTTTGTATCATCTGCTCAATTTTGCTGTGAACTTAAAACTGCTCTAGAAGTAAGGTCTATTTAAAAAAATTATATATTCCTATGGTAGGAGTGAGGATAGGTAGTTGGGAGAAATACCTACTGATAAACTGTATTTTGAAGACACAGTTTGGGAAATTCTGAATTTAGATCCTCTAAAGTTCTATTAGCCTGTAAAAATCCAGTTATCTGGTATTTTAAAGAAGGTAACGTCCTCTTATGGACAGCCTGTAGAGTTTATCCTTATATAATTTTACTTTTAGCTCTTTTCCCAACTTTTCAGATTCTTTTTTTCTTTTCAATTCTGAAAATTGTATTTGGGATTCTCTTTCTCTCTCTCCTTCTTACACACACATTTACAGAAGTCAAAACAAAGGATGTTGCCATCATCTTAAGAGAGTCCTATTCATTCTCTGTGAAACTAAAGGATGATTTGTTCAGCTTTTTATAAAATCTATCTTAAAAGAACTAGAAACCTTCCTTCTACATAAGGAATTTTTTAAAAAATATGCAAACATTGGAGACTTGCTGGTTATGTTGTTCTTATCTATATTAAAGGATTATATTAAGTGAAGCAATAATAAAATTATTTTCATCTGTTGCTCCCAACGTGACTTAGGTACTCTTCCTTCAAGACCATAGTACCTTATGCTGAGGTTTTTTCTAGTATGTATCTTGTTTTATAATTGCCATTTATTTGTCTGTCTCCATCATTAGGCTATATATTTTCCTTTATACCAAGTAATATAATGATTATTATTTGGACAGCATTTTAAAATTAACAAAATAATTTTACTTAGAATGTTTTGCTTGATCTTCCAAAATTCTATATTTTGCAGAATAAATACTAGGGATATAATGTACAATATGATTAATATAATTGACACTGCTGTATGTTATATATGAAAATTGTTTACAGTAAATCCTAAGAGTTCTCATCATGAAGAAAACATTTTTTCTTTTATTTTGTGTCTGTGTGAGATGATGGCTATTCACTAAATTTGTTGTGGTAATTATTTCATGATGTATGTATGTCAAATCATTATACTGTACACCTTAAATTTCAGAGTGCTATCTGTCAATTATACCGCAATAAAACTAGAGGAAAAATTTTTCAACAGAAGAAAAGTTCTATATTTTGCAGAAAAGAAAACAAATATTTATGGAACATTAAATGACTAACTCAAATGAAGGAAGTCATTATTGTAACTGAAGTTGAAAAATGTTTAATACTTAGATAGGCAGAGAGTAAAGGCAGAATCATTTCAGGAAAGACAAACATGGGTAAAGGTCCAGAGATGAACATAACTATGACATATGTTGTGAGACATAAAGGAATGCAGTTGAATAGAATATGGAATTTCAAAGCAAAGTGTCAATTATGTATTATCTGTAGAACCAATCATCTTTTGTAGCTATAAGAATTCATTTTTCTTATTTTCAGGTTACATGATCACCTCCCAATATCTGTAATTTCCTTAAACGTTTAAGATCAGATTTACTTTCATTTCATTTGATCTGGAGGAAGCCAAACTGATATTATAAGTTTGGTCTACAATGGGATTTTCTTATCTAATTCCTTCTGCATTATCTGTATACTGTGCATACAGATGAACTGTTTCATTTGCTCATTTTCAGAGGACTTCAAAGGGAAAGAACGATTTGGGCAGCATAATGTTGATAAAAGTTGCTACCCATTTATACTTTTAGTATACTTTCTTTCAGTGATGAGTATCTTAAATGTGATATGCAAAATTCCAGAGTATCAAGTAAGTATCAGTATCAACACAAGTAAAAGAGAAAAATTAAATATGCAGAGGAGACAAATAGTTGTATCTAGAATATTCCTCAGATTAAAATTTTATACAAATAATAACTATGACATTATGAAACAAAAAGAACATACTAGCAAAATAGGTCATGAGACATGACAGTTTCTTTCTCTCTACACACACACACACACACACACACACACACACACACATATATTATTAAAAAACCTAAAAGTATAAATGAAAGGAGACATTGATAAGATATACTGTAAATGAATGTACAAACAGAAGTAATAAGACAGAAAAAATAATCTGCATACATAGGGATTATATCATTACAACAAGTTCTCTTTTAAAGACAGTTTCTTGCTTTGTACTTTTATCTGAATATTTATATATTGCGTGTTCTGTGTGTGTGTTTGTCTTATTGTGGGGACAAAAGCTTAAAATGAACTATCTTAAATATTGTGCAGGAAGAATAGTGGCCATGTATGTTTATATAATAGGCAGCATATTGGTATCTTAATCTCTGAAACCTGTAAACATATTGTCTACATGCAAAGGAATTTTGCAGATATAATTAAATTAAGGATCTTGTCCAGATTATCTGGGAGGGCATAATGCAATCACAAGGGAAAGAGAGAGATGAAAGTGTCAGAGCAGGAGAGAATTTGGAAGATGCTGCAGTGCTGACTTTGAGGATGGAGGGAAAGGTCATGAGCCAAGGAATTCGGTTAGATACTGAATCTAGATACTGGAAAAAGCAAGGGTGCAGATTCTCCTCTAGAACTTCCAGAAGGAATACTGCTCTGCTGAAACATTGGTTTTAGCCCCATTGAGAGCAATTTTTTATTTCGAGCCTCTAGAACTGTAAAATAATATATTTATGTTGTTTTAAGCCACTAATTTTGCAGAATTTTTTGCAACATCAATAGAAAACTAATACAAATAGCAAATATTTTATTTTTACCAATGAAATATAAAGTGTAACCAAATTTCTTCTTTCAGCAGATACAGTTATACCACCTGCAAACATTTTACTAGAGTAATTTTAGAGTATAAATAAACATCTCTAAGGATGGCAAACTTAAGAGAAGTGATTTAATTGTGAAAGGCAGCTTCCATTCTGAAAGAAACTTTTAAGTCAAGGAAAGGTAAAACTCTTTTCATTTCCTTATTGCTTTATTTTTGTAAAACTTAAGTTTATAAACAGGGACTGAGGCCTGTAGATGTGACAAAGGATAAATGCATGAAAAATAATTGAAATGTTGTCTTCAATCTCAAGTCTGCTTTACACACATTATACTTTTGACGTCACAACATGAAATATACACACATGTTTATAGAGATAAAACTTTGCAAATGATTGTGAAATTCTTTTAACTGTTTCACTTCCTCATTGGTGAACACCTAGAAACTAATATTCTCATTTGATAGAATAAAATATATTGAGATAAGAATTTATCCTGGAATAAATGATGAAAAAAGTTAGTGACTCAAAGGATATTCTGGTTAAGAGCATTTTCATCAAATACATTTATAAATCAAGTAGAATGCCAAAGTGAATTTTCCTTAATTTCAGCAATATGTTGGAAATGTATGCCATGTAGTACAATTACATAAATGACTCCATCATTTCAGCAGGAAAACACTTTGCCAAAATATTAATATAGGATATTATTAAATTATCTCCTCAAAAACATGACATTCTTTTAATATTTTCTCATTCATACACTTTAAGATAAATATATTTTGAGAGATAGCATTTGATAGTACTTAGAGTTAAGAAGTCTTGTTTTCTATGGCTAAAACTTTGAGCCAATATGCAAATTAAAATAAATATAAATAAGATAATAATAAAATAAAATAATAAAATAAAATAAAATAATAAAATAAAATACTTGCACCTTAGAGGTGTAAAAATAATCAGCAATAAATTAGAGCTTCATACATAATTCTAAGGTAATCTAGTCTCAACTAACAATACTGCCAATTTACTATAAAGGAGCATGGGACAAAATTTGACAAAATCCTCTCTAATCCAAATACCAGTTTAGTACATAGTCTTATGATGCATACAGTAATTTGTGAGATGTAGTATTACATGTATTTAACTTCTGAACGCTACTTTTCAAAAAAATCGGTTAGCCTTCTTAAATATTTCAAGGAATCCCAGATTCTTAGATTTGAATGAGACTCCCAAAATGTTTTATAGTCTAAATAGCAGCATTTTCTTTGGCTTTATTCCTCATAAATGTCCATCCAACCCTAGTTTGAGTTACTTTATGAATAATCTTTCCTTTACCTCACATTGGCCAACTGGCCAGAAATAAGATAAAACAAAATATTAGTTTGAACTTACTTTTATTTCAAAAGAGAGGTCAAAGGCAAGAAGTGCACTTTGGCCAATGGGAACAAGTACAGGTAACAGGAAATCTTTTTAATTTAGTTAATCTCTATAACATTTGTATTCTATAATATATTAATTGTACTCAAGTCCTAGGAATGTGTATCATTAATGAAATAATTAGAGATGTTCACAGATATTAATATATAAAGACGCTCATCATAGACCTTTTTATAATTAATAATTCGAAAACATAAATATTCAAAAATAGTGAATAAATAAACTAGGGCTTATTTATACCTGGGAATGCTATGTATACATAATTAATTTTTCAGAGAATATATAATAAAACAGGAGTAAGTTTAGGAAAAAATAGATTCAAAATGTTAAAAAAACTATTAATGCTTCATGGTGATAACATTAAAAAATAATATATAGTCAAAATGGCATATATCCTTGTTTGTACACAAATGCAAGGAGACTCTTTGACACAGTTGTAGATAAAATGAAAACATCATGAAGGAAATTAAACTAGTGACAACAGAAATAGAAGTGCTTATTTTGGTGGTAGAATTGTGGGTAATGTTTTATTTTCATATTCCCATTTACTATTTTTTTCAGACTGCACACATTAAGCATGCATCAGTTTTTGGTTTTCCTCAGGAAGACATTAACTAAAAAGCAAATCTGTTTGTTTTTCTAGTAATGTGTTGAAACAAAACTGATGGCTCTTCTGCAGAAAATTCTTTAGTATTAGTGAAAGACTAATGGCAGTTCCACTCTACCTGGTAAAACTAACTTCAATACCAAGAGCAGTGAAACCAAGTACATCAAAATGTATGTGTGTTGTGCTTTATGTTTACCTTGACTTTTTGATTTATGCTTGAAAATCAAGTATGAGAAGAAACAATTCTATATTGATAGTTTTGTACTCTGGCTTCCTTTACCTCACCGTGGCCTGCCATTTGTTTTGTACATTCTGTTATTATAAAGTCTCATAAGTTTGCAGTTATAGGTATTTTCTACTCAATCTCATTGATTTTTTTCTGTTTCATTTGTTTGTGCATCTGAAACAGGAGGGAAGGGGGTGAGGCACAACCACAGCAGTTGAGGACAGGATAAACTGGCTAGAACCAAGATGGTAGAAGATTTGACTTCCAGTGGACCTTGAGTCTCATGGCACACCCACAGGTGCCATTATAGTTCCCAACTAACCATAAAGGCCAAAAAGTGGGTGGAAGCCCAGTTCCTGTCCCTATATTTTCATGGTATTTAACTGTCCCTGAATACCTTGACATAAATTCTAGAAGTATCTTTTTAAAATTAGAAATGTAGATTTCTTATATATATATTTAAAAAAATAGTAAGTCAGACATTTCTATCTTTTCCCCATATTTATTCCTTTCTTCCAACTCTATACATGAATTGGAAGAGGATATTTCTGTGATTCTGTAGATTTCATAAACAAAGTTCTTTGTTTTTTAAAATTTCCATTATCAATAAAATAATTGCTTTCACAACTATTCTATTTTGTATTTTGTATGCTTTGCATGCTTCATGAAATGGAAGATTTCATTCAATACCAAAACACTGAGATAATCTGGAATTTATATGGAATCATTAACCCCCAAATTTGCCTATATGATGCCAAATATACAGATATTTGTTAAAAAAACAAATTGACTCAGTTTCCTATTTTTTCCTAGAGGTCCAGGATCATATTTACATTGCTAAAGAATGTTTCAAGAAATTTGACCTGTATGATTTTTTTCCATGACCCTATACCAATTAAAGTAATTAAATTTTAGAATGTCATTGTAGTTTGAATAAGACAAAATATTGACAGTAAATAACAATCACAATTTAAATAGAAAGTATAAGTAAATTCCATTTATTTGTTGCCTAGAATATTTTGTATATTAAAAATATGTCAACAGCTCTTCATCTCAATAAATTTTCACCTTTGAACATCTGTATAATCTCCATGTGAACTGTAATAAAATTATTTTGAATAATAGTTCATTATGTAGGCTTTTTTCAAATGAACATACCTTTATCATATGACTATCAGCATTTTTAAGAAAGAAAAATAGTTATTATCAATGAATAAAAAACATGTAGCTTAGACATTTTAAAATGTCAGTTTGATTTACCGTTGTATTATAGATTACAAAAACATCCTTACACTGTGAAAATGATCTGCCAACACAGATAAATCAAAAACAGTGTAGGGGATTTAATAAACAATATTTCCATGCGAGGACTGTGGTTTTGGTGGTAGAAACTCTCTTCCCTGATAAAATGGAAAAGAATTTTTTTGGATTCAAAAATTAGAGTAAACAAAAGAATGTAAACATAAATATAGAAATGCAAAGTCAAGTCCATTTTAATTATAGCATTGCTACCGTGATTTTATATGTAATATTTCAAATACCAATCAGCAATTTAGTATAACACCTCTATTTTAATGAGATAACTTCATGTCGTGATTTTGTTTTCTTAGCAAAGTAGAATTATATATAGTGATGATAAGATCACTAGCAGCAGATGAATGAAAACTTGATTTATGCTGTACAGGTACACAACTCTTTGTAAATAATCTTGCAACCTGATACAGAAAGTGTCTATAATTCTGGCATGTTTGACATTCCCATTCAGTCCAACAACTTGTTGACATATACTTAATTTGCTTCTTCTTGAAGGTGTTGCTTGAAGTTCCCTTCTACTTGACAGGTGCCTGACAGTTCAGCCTCACTCAGGGCCTGACAAAATGGGAAAATAATGCATTATCTAAACCCCCTTGGAATATCCATTTTATGTCATTTTATGACTCTGATAATGTTAAGACTACACAAAACTCAGTTCCTTTAGATATTGACTCCGGTTCACTTTTTTTTTTTCTTTCAATTTTTTAGATACGTGTATATACCTTCAGTTTTCAACTGGACTCTTTCTTGAGGTGGCAAATGCTTTGCCCTACATTTCTCAAGCTATAACTGATGATTAAAATATATACATGTGAAATAAATTGAATAAAAATACATCTACTAGTTCTCCACCATTTCTATATCTTAGCAAGATGCAAAATTTTTACTATTCATGATACAAATAGTGCTTTTAGTGTCTGGCATCTTTGACAAATGTTTTCAGATGTTGTTCTTGGTTTGAATACATATTTATATCCATGCAGGCTTCTCAGATTTCTCTTCATAGTTATTCATGATGATGGATAGATATATACACACTTTCAAAGATGAGAGCATATGATTTTGTTTAAGGAACCGGCAAAAGTGTATTATATGTCAGGGCTCCTAAGATAAAGTATCTGACATCAAATGGGATTTCCAAAGGAAACAGACATTCTTCCATGAAAATCTGTTTAGCTCACTGATATCTGTGTGATATGTACAAAATCCTTGGCATCACATTGATAAACTCTTTGTAACTGATCCACCATATATTCCTAACCTAATTAATTTCCTAAATTACCCTACCAATTCTCTGTTCCGACTCCTTGGTTCTCTAGCAATATGCGAGTGCCTTTGCTAAAGCCATTCCCAGAAATTCATCCCCATTCTTCTCTATCTGAAAAACATTCTTTCTAGTCTTAGAGATCTAACCCAAAGTCTATGAAATATTTTATTGATACTTTCACCCTTTGTTGCATTGCTTGTTATTCCTCCTATGCTTTGGAGCACATTTTGTATTATTATCTTGTATTATTGCTGCTTTACTTTTAGATTAACTCTTATGTTACTTTTGATGTATGTAATAGTCAAAGGCCCACTGGGAGGCAGAAACCACACAGTGATTTAAACAGGGAAAGTTTAATGTACAGAATAAATAGATGGACTATTGGAATAAGAAAGGATTGACTAGTAATAATTAAAGAGGACTCCATAGAATATAGTAATAATCGGTATAAAGAGCAGTCACTGCCTCTAGGGCTGAGATGTTGCACCCAAGGAAAAATCTCCCATACCCCATGCAGGGCTAACATCCAGCCTTTGAGAGGACACAGCCATGGCTCACTGGAGAGTGGCCATGTCACTGAGGTGCTGTGATTGAAGAATTTGCCGGAAATCTTCCTTTTCAGATACTAAAGAAGCCACTTACAGGAAGTTTCTTAACTAGCACCACTTCTCTGCAAAGCTAAGGAGGCGCCACTTCTTCAGTGCTATGTCATCTGGGGAGTAGTGGAAAAAGTTATCCATAAGGAGATGTTGCATATTCATGGCAAAATAACCCAAGGGGATGCTGGAGTCCGCTGTTTCCCAAGGAAATAAGTCACTAGTATTTACCGCTAGATTACAAAGTCACCCTAGTGGGTTTTGGAGGAAGTTGTCTACAGGGAGGTGCCAGGCCTTGAAATTCATTTTTAAGCTACCAGAAAGCCTACCAGAGGTAGCTAGTGGTTGCTGGGTGCTACAAGCCACCATGTGCTATAGGAGCCATTTTCTGTAGAAACTACTGCAGAAGCTTGATGAGAGGAGCACATTGGGATGAAAAAAGAGAAACCTTTCTTCCTCCAGTGTCCCTCTAGTACTGTTTATTGACAAAGCTTGAAAACCTGCAAGTTGGCAAAGGAGAAATATTGTTAAACCCCATCTTCATTATTGCAGAGCAGGTAATGGAGGGTGGATTTAGAGCTATCAATTGGTGTAATTGAAATCGGCACAATATACTTATTTAGTGACCCTTTGAACAACCTTTGAACCTTTCTTAGAAGACAGAAATTCTTTTTTAAAAAAACATTTTTTACTGAGTTATAGTCATTTTACAATGTTGTGTAGAATTCCAGTGTAGAGCACAATTTTTCAGTTATACATGAACATACATATATTCATTGTCACATTTTTTTTCGCTATGAGCTACCACAAGATCTTGTGTATATTTCCCTGTGCTGTACAGTATAGTCTTGTTTATCTGTTCTACATATGCCTGAGAAGACAGAAATTCTTATCCTTCTCTTTATGCCCTGGAATAGTGTTTTCCATACAAATGGCAATCAAAAACATCTCAACTAAGTGTTAACACTTTTAACTACAACATTCTTATAAATATGATGTAAGTTCTATCTCTGACATTATACATGCAAGAATATATATCATCACCATCAAAGACAACTACATTTACATAAGTGTGCCTTCATTTTGCTTAGTATAATGGAAGCATGTATATACATGTATGGATACATAATAAGTTAATATCTAATTTATAGGTCTGACCAATCTCCAAATTAATCAAATGAGCTAGCTGAAAGTTAGAGGCAAGCTATTTTAAAACCTCAGAAAGATAAATGAAGTCTTGGTATCAGCTAGTTAAAAATATAAATTTCCACCCTTCAACAAAAAATGCTACACATTTATTTTTCTATTAATTTAGATAAAAAGAAAGTATAGGAAATTGTTTTAAGTTTTTATACTTGAGCACTATAAAATATTTTACTAATGTTATATCAATGTATTGATGCCTGAAATACTTCAATCTTATATACCTAAATAGTAATTTTTAAAATCTGTCTTACTGAATATTTGATTGTTTCTGATTTAGTTGCATTAAAATCTACCACTCCTAATACATTAAATCTTGTTGCCTTGTCTGTTTGTAAGTTTATATAGTGATTTCTGAAATATAACCAGGCAAAATAAATACCAGAATTTAGTAGAAAGCATCTATAAGGTGAAGGAAAGAGTGTTTGTATATGAAGGTAAAATATGCTAGAATTACAAATATTTTATATAAGTATCTTCTAAGGGAAGATGGATAAATATTTGATACAAAAGGGCTTAGGCACTTGACTCAGGTGTATAGATTAAATCCTACATTTATTCACTTGCTGTCTGGAAAAACAATTTAAAAGCCTAGATATTTCTTCAGAAAAGCAGAGATTCTAATAATAGTATCTGATATGGAATTTCTTTGGATTTAGTGAAATATTTTATAAAACTTGTAATTCAGTAACAGCTTGCAGTGCACTGCTTATGTGTGTTTAAAAACGAGGAGAGATAACTTTACAATGGATAAATACTATTAATTTTAAAGATAGGTAGGTGGGATTCCTTGGATAGTAATTTTTGAAGATTATTTTGGGGGAAGGTAAACAAATAGTTCTTATATATGTGTCTTTTAGAATAAAATGGATATATCTGGAAAAACACAGTCATGATCTTAAGTGATAAAATCTCTAAAAGTATTATATGTTTTGCTGATTCATATAAGAAAAATTTATTGTACACAGTGACACATTGGATATATTATCACATTATAAATTCTAGCTTGTGTAATAAGTCACCTGTTTTCGTGGTAAAAAATAAAGATAGGTAAGGATATAGTGTACCTATATTTTCAATTCATCTCTCTCTTTTGAGGTCCGTACGTTTGTGTACAACCTTACTGTCCATTGTGATGTGCATTTATCTTTCCCCTAAAATCTCCTCCCACTTCTTAACCATCTTTGATAATTTTCTAACTTTCACCTTATTACACCATTCAGGGACTTGGGAGTCATAGAAGACCTACATCTACCCACATGCAACATCTAATTGGTCACTACATCATATTGAATCTATCTCAAACTCAATTTTATATATTTATTTCTTTCTTTTCACTCTTCAACCTGTTTTTATTTCTAAATACCAACAATAACATCTTTTTGGCTATTTCTTAACTTAATTGTCTAGTTTATCACTATCCTTTATCCCTTTTCCCATCATCTACACAGTTGTGATTTTTAAAAATTATGATCCGATCATGTTACTCCTCTTCTTTAAACTTTTAATGCCATTCCCCCAATCATAAAGGCCATATTCTTTAAGCCCTTAAGTTCTAGCCTCAGCCCACCTGTCCAACCATACTCCCTTTACTACTCATAAATATCTAATGTTCAATATCTTGTAAGTTGCTTGAAATTGCCATGATTTTTCATGCTTCCATATTTTTGAAAATCCTGTTTCATTCTATCATAATAATGTTTGATCTGTATCACTTGTGATTTTTCTTTGATGGCTTACCATATATTTGGTAATCTACTGAATTCTTTACATGTATTATCGGAACGCTATCGCAATTTGATGAGAAACAGATACAGTGAAGTTACATATCATGTTCAAGAATTATAAACAGTAGAGTCCAGCTAAGGGTATGATTGACACTAAAATCTGTGCAGTCAAAATGATGCTGTGAAACTACCTTATCATATTCATCTGTGTGAAATCTTTTCTGACCCATCTACACATGAGACGTTGATAATCATGCTGTCTTTTAAGTTATGACTAAATGCAAACCTGTTTCTGTTACCTCAAGTATCACACAAAATTCAGTTGTGGTTTTTATGCCTGCCATTCCCATAAGACTGATATGGGGCGAGGGTTTTGTTGCCTTAACCTATTGCCCAATGTGTAGTTATGCTCAGTAAATTATATTTGAATTCTTAAGTGAATTAATGGTACAGATCCTACTTTCTATTTTTTATACTAGTTAGCTGATACAAGAGAGACTGGACATTTTATTAGTTCTGTCTTTTACCTTTGCATTCAGAAAACATTTCAGAAGGAAAATGGCATCTGAGATACGTGTTAAAGGATGATGAGATGTTAACAGGTAGACACAGAATGAGAGATGGCATTCCAAACAGAAAGCTCAACTAAATAAAAACCTTTTCATCTATTCTAACAGACAGTTAATCTTCTGATTCAATGTGTTACTTGCAAATGATCTTTCTTTCAGACTTATTAGCTATTTATTTAGTTTTAAGGATATGGGCAAGTAGTAAATACATGCAAAAATCAGAGGAACCTCTCTTGCATTAACCTGATGATATGCTATCCCACTGGAATCCTTCTCCCCACTTAGAGCCACAGAGCCTCACTGGAGGTACTCCTTCACTGTTTGTGTCCCTTCTGTCATGTGAGGCTCACATGAAGCTTATATAAGACACATCTGACCACACTGAATTTGTTTCTGCCTATGGACAGCTACCATTTTGCAATACATAATTGAAAAATGTTCTTTACATAAACTTCTTTGAAGCCACAACTATATATCACATCTGTGATTTTATATGCATTATGTCCATCATAATAATTCTACAAAGCACATTTCCTTTTTTTGTTGTTTTTAATGAGGACGTTTACGTTGCAAGAGTCTCATTCTCACCATATATAGCTAATCACTGTCATAGGTTGGTGATTCAAAACCATTTTTTTCTGTCCTACACCAAAACCTTTGCTTTTTCAGCCAGGCAGCTCTGTCTCTCAGCATGAACAAAGGTTCTGATGATAGGAGTGCATGTTACGTATTCTGAGAGTGATCCAGAAAGTAGACAGTTTTAACCAAATCTGAGATTTTCAGTGTTGTGCATTAGAATCCCCTGGGGAGGTTCTAAAATTTATTTTCAGGTTTAACCGCAGTCCTCCATCACAGACAAATCAAATCACAATCTCTGAGAGGGAGGCCCTGCATCAGAAGTTTATTTTAAATTCCTGGATCAGCCTCATATGTAGCCAATACTGAGAGCCACTGCATATGTACAGGGGCACAGTGTTTTTCAAAAAACATGACTGTTAGAATCAGGGCTGCAAAATAGAACCCCAGCTGCCTTATTAGTGACTCTGTGACCCTAGGCTAATTATTAAATCACCAGTTATTTTCCTAGAAGATAGGAATACAGTAAAATATGTAAAGTATTTAGTATATGGAGGAGGTTTAATTAATAGCAATTCTTACTATTTAAAAAGAAACAAGATAATTTTGAAAAATGATACTAAGCCCATGTTGGGAAATATTTGACTAAGTACAGGAGAGGATTATCATGAGTGTAGATGACAAAAACAGATTACAGATTTTTTTTTACTAAGATGCCTATGATTTTTAAAAATGTCCTATTTACACATTCTTTGCAGTATATAATCCTTGGTTTTAATTACATACAGTTTTTAATTGGTATAAGGTTATAAATTCTCAGTTATCTCATAATGATGAGAAAGGATAAAAGAGTGTCTGGTTTTGATAATGTATGAATGATGAAAATTACGGTGTACTTTGTTTTACTAAGAATCAGATATTTTTCAGATGAATAGAATTTTAGATGTATTAGCTAGCAGTTGTGTAATACCATTCACATTCTCTCTTTTTAGACATTAGTGATCTTAAATAATTTAGAAGCAACAAACAACAACAGAAGTTTAGCTATTTTATATATTGAGACACTTTCACATTCACTTCTCATTTGGTTCTCACAAGCCCCTAGACAGGGGAAATGAAGAACTTGTAGGTGGTTAGATGGCTTATAGGGACAGGGCTACAAAAAGAACCCTTCCGTTCTAACTCTTAATCTAATTTTTTTTAAATAAATGACATACATACTTATTTGGAATATGTTGAAAGTCTGGAAACTAAGAATTAATGTTTTGGGCCAGATATGAGGGCAGCCCCATGAACTTGGCATGACTAGATGATAGGAATTTGGGGAGTCACTCTACTTCTTCATAGGTCTAAGCTGAAAGTCAGAGAATCAATCAAGATAGAAATTTTAAAATTCTCAAAAGATCAAAGAGGCAGCACTTGCTCGACCAAAGTCTATATGGTTCAAGACATTAATTCAGCAAACAGAAAGAGTAAGAAAACACCACTGTGCAACCTTATGTAAAACATAAATAATCCTTACTAAAAACTCCCTTTGGCTTAAGGGAGTGTCAGAATCCTTGTAAATATCCCAGAAATAGTGGTGTGATGTCATCTTCAGTTTCCTTTCAGTAGGTAAACTTCTTCAGTTCTGTATTGAATGCATCTTCGACATAGTTGATATTTTAGAAAACAGTGATACATAGTCAAATGTTTTAATACTCCATTCAATTCAGATTCAAAATTTACTAAAGGTGATACCCATTAAAAATACTTCATTGAATTATTTATTTTATTGTAAATTGTCCAAATTTTTACTCTCTTTATGTTAATTTTGTATCAGTTTAGGTGTCTACAATTTCAACTTAACGAGATAACCTAGATGCAATACTAAATTTAATTCTCTAATGTATTATACATATCTTTTTAAAGGTAAACCAGCTAAGTACAGGTAGCTATTATACGTGGAAGTATGCATAAAGCATTGTAAGTTTGACTTAACACAATGATAGAGAAATTGATAGATAAGTTTAAATACACATATATGTACGGCCAATTTGAAAATTATATATGATTTAAAATTAGGTATTTTAAAATTGTTAAAAATACATGCCTTGGTCCAACAAAATTTAAACCAAAATTAAAAAAATTTTTTTTAAATTTCTAAAATTTTTTAAATTCTTGTAAATAATTCCAGTACAGAAATACATAGAACAAAATGTGACAGAAAGAGGTACATTAAATTTAGATTGTTAGTACCTCTGGCAATGACAGAACAGGTTTAGAAGGAATACAGGGTCAGCAACCTTATTTGTAATGCTTAATTTCTTTAAAAAAAAAAAAAAAAGGAAAGTTAAAATGACAAAATGTTTTCATTGACAATTACAGATGCTATATACAGAAGACTTAGTTATAGCACGTTTTAATTTCCCAAAAATCTTTAGAGACTTAAATTAGATTTTATCACTAGGTAATTGAACTGGATTTAATTTCTTTAATATCCTAGACGTATCTGAACTGAACTTTAAAATAGCTTATTAATTCTAGAAGCATTCATTTCTGCATTCATTAATTTGATACCAAAAAAACCCCAAATCATTCTACTTTGATCACCTTCCAAAATAGGTTGAATTTCTTCCCTACACATAAAACCCTAAGACATCATAAAGGCTATTTTGGGTAATACTTCCCCAAACATAACGAAACAAAAAGGGAGTGCTTTCCTTTTCCATTATCATGTGACGGGTCCTCAAGTTGAAGCAGTTCTGCAACTGAACCCATGTAGTGGTTCATAACATGAACACTTAAATATTTTCCCCCTCCCTTATGTTTTGTTGCTGGGGAAGTTAAGGGTGATTTGAATTAGAAACAGATGAAAAGCCAAACTAAGAACCTTATTATGAATGATTTCTTGTCATTTAGATCTGACATAAGCCATGCATAAATTTTAAAAATATCATTAAAATAGTATACCAACCAAGTATAAAATGAAGTGGAAACCTCAAAAATGTAACAATGCCAGTAGAAAAGCTTATAAAATTAAGAGAAATTAATAGCCTTTTAAGAATTTTATATAGGCAACTCTGAAGGAAATCAAAAATGAAATATTCTTTTTTTGTAATTTATAAGCAGAAGCAATATCAAGACCAAAGTGAGTGTAAAGTTTAATGGAGGATATATTTGCTTCTAATAAATAATCAAAAATAATATTATAAGGTTATTTATGTGTCTTTATATAATCATAAGCAATTGTAATTGCTATAAGAGAAATTTTTTCCTATTTAATCTCATGAAAGTTAATAAAATGCATGAATTGTTTTTCTGTATAGCCCATATAGTCTGATAGGCACAGTGAGTGTAATGGCAAAAAGTAAAATCTAGTAACTAGAAAATTTCATGACACCAGTATAACCAGCCCACTGCAAATTCAGGTCAAAATAATCATTACAAATGAAGAGATTTGGATACATCTTATGGAAATTATCATAAATTGACTAGATAAATGAAAATTAATATTCTTGATTTATTTTAGTAGAAAGCATAATCTTGGCTAACAGAAAGGAGATAATTTTCAAGGGCCACATGGTTTAGAAGTAAAAATCCTAAGGAAGTGAAAGGGAGAAGGGTAGATAATATTAAACTTGCTTGGTCTCTCCTGGTTGCTCCTGTTTACTTCTTATTTATTCTTCAATAAATAACTTTTGTAAATGATGTGGTTATCAGATAATTCTTACTTAGTAACAACTTGATTCCACACATCTCTCATCCAAGGCAATATTAGGCCGTTATTTGAACTAAGGCTGAATTTTTAAACATTTTAAGTTCTAAGTAAGACTGTTTCCATGGGTAATTATCATGTAAAATTTACATGACCAATTTCACATTTTAAAAAAGGTATGAGATTAAAAAAATCAAATTGGTTCTGTGTTGCTGGATGTCTCACAGACTTTAATAACTTTATGTGAAATGTTAATCTTTAAGAGTGCAAACCATAAGCAACAGTTTACAGAGTTGTATTTCTCTGAATTCTCCTTTTTTTCATATTATTTCTCAAGAGGAGCATTCCTTAGAAAATACTTTGAGAAGCATTGAACTTACTAAAGGATAACAGAAATGATTCCAAAGAAAGATAGCCAGTCAGGAATTAGTTTCTGAGTGTTTAAGAGTGTTTTAAGAGGCCAGATATCTCTAAGTAGACTCAAGGCCAGTGTGCAATCAAGAGGGTTACTTTAAAGAAAGAAGAGAAGGTAGTTTGTCCTTTTATCAATGTAAGCCTTGCAATTATAAACCACAGTGTATTAGGAGTTATAAATTTCATGTTTATTTTCTCTGAATCTGTCAACAAGGCACTAATTTTGCCATTTTACAGATGGTGAAAGTGGGGGTTAAAACATTTAAGCGACTAAATAAAGGCCATACAGATAGTAAGTGGCAAAGCTATGACTCTAATCTATGACTCTATGGGTAGGAAACGTGGATTTTTCCTGTCATACTTTTTCTGTGTACCTAAAGTATTTACACAGATGGTTAAGACATTGGAGCTGTATAAAATACAATTCAGTGACAGTAAAGAATGTAAGAAAATACAACATAAAAACACAGCCTTTGATTCTGAAAACATTATTTGAGAAAGATAAAACATAAAGAATTAAAAGTAATTTCACTAAATGTAATCTAAACTAAGAAAGGTGTAGAGTCCTTGATTGCTATAAAAATTCTGAAGTTAGTGAAACATTAATAATAGGTAATTTGTAGAATTTGAAATATATTCTCACAGGGTAGGTTGAACATCAATAGAAGGACATTAATAATGGTAAAGTAGGAAGATTTTTAACCCATAAAAAGTAAAACAAAGTAGGCATGGAATGGAGTGGTTTCCCTAATGCAGAGTCTGTGTGAAGGGAATACTGAGGAAGGTAACGATTAGGTGGAAAAATACCTTGGAGCAGGTTAAATCAATTTCTCTTTACCCTCTATGAATCATGTAAGTTTGAATTCTTAAGAGAATGTCTGTTAACAGAGAAAAAAATGAGAAAACAAAAGAAATTATTTTTTGCTAATTGACACAATGATTAAAATTAGGAACTATGAATATTTCATTTAAGAGTTTTTAATAATATATGAAAAAACAACAGCAGTGTGGCTTTTCACATTGCTAAAGAATATAAACTTTGAGAGCACAAATGTTTTCTCTTTTACTGTCAATCCATAGCTCCCACCACAGTGACTAGATCGTAATACTGCTTGGCTTATGGCTCTGAGAGGCAAATTTGGCCATGTGTAGTCACACATAGAAAAATTGGAACACAGATAGAAAGATAGGTCTGTTTGACTAGAAAATACATATTCTTTTTTTTTTTCATCAAGTGCATGCTTTGTATTTATTAGAATTAATCATCTAAAAGTTTGGTAGAATGTACTGAGATAATAGTACAATAAACGTCTTACATCTGCATGAATTATGATTAATTTTAGTGTGGACATCATCTGAATATGATAAATTTATTGTTTGGTGAAGGGTATGAGCCTGATAGTCCCTCTAAACATTTTATTTATTTACCTTTGAGAAGATTTTATGAGCCAAATTCTTGCATCTCCTCATGTCTAGAAAAGCTCTAAAATCATCAACAGTGACATCTTCCCCTTGTGAGTAGCAGAAAGCCTCTGCCTAAATGTGTGCCTGACTGCACGTACCCCCTTTCACAAAATCATGTATGTACTGAGTTCCCCCCTGCCTCTTTGGAGCAGCAGTTCCTCAGAGCTGTCTGAGATGCTGTCTCCTGGGCTATAGTCCTCATTTTGCCCCCCAATAAAACTTAACCCACAACTCTAACGTTGTGTGATTTTATTTCAGTCGACACCTTCCCATGAATACATCTACAACAAATCCTTGGCCCACAAAAATCTTATATAAAAAGTATGTGTCTGTGTTCCTAGGATCAGGCATTGTCCACCCCAGTACTTCAAAGGCCAGCTTTTCTACGATGACTTCAGGAACACATCAGTGACTCCCTCTAACATTGACAAATAAAAGTGAGAGGATACACTAGTGGCAGTAAAAACAGGGGCTCTGTCTATGATAGTGGCTAATACCTGATGCTATGGATAATACTAATAATAAGGACTTGTTGCTTTTGTTGATAATTCATGGAAAATGAGATAAAGAGAAACATCTCTGAAAGGTCAAAGCTAGAAAATCAAGGGTAGGCTGTGGGAACAGGAATTTTAGGAGTGTGATAGGAAGACTAAGAAAGACATAGAATGGAGACAGTTTTGTCTTCTTAGACATCAAGTAATCTTCCTTTTTTAAAAAATAGAACGCATAAGCTACTATTAAGTTCTCAAATTTGGTGAAAGTTATTAAAACATATTCTTTTGTGTAGAACATTTGATCTCTATTATACAAAAATGTTTAAGCCTCTATTATGAAGTAGCTATGATTTTCTTTTCTGGCATTTGTATGTTTATTTGTTTCTAGTAGTTCTTTTGCCAAGCATTCTCTAGTACCTGAGACTCTCTTTTCTACTAAAAGTCTTCCATTTTGTGTGCTCAGCCTCATAGCAAAGATTTTATATTCTGGAAAGAATAAGCTCGTTATTAACATACATTTCTGAAGAGGAACCTTTCATTTATTTATTCAATGACCTTCACTTAATCTTTGTAGCTGTTGCCCTTTAAGAGGATACAAAACAATGTAGGTGCTCAATGATTGAAAAAAAGAATGAAGGAATTTATGTATGAATAGATGGATGTAAACAGTTTTAATTAAAGTGAATTTTATTTGTTTCATATTTCAAAACACTTAACGTTGGGTTTCATAGATTTCTGACCATTTTTCTTCCCTGTAAAACTTGAAAGTGTGCCATCAGGCCATTTATTCGGTCTGGATCTATATCTAGGTTGCCAAATTTGACAGTAAACTTTGGTGACAATGTCTAGAAATACTTCCCCAAGTTATCAGATTAACAAATATCTAGGAGTTCTTAAATATTCAGATTCCTGAACTTCATGACAGCTTACTTACCCTGAATCTCCAACTAAGTAACTTAGGAAACTGCAACCCCCCTCACATAATTGGTAATTTTGGTCAAAAACTGTATCTTAAATGAAGCTCACATTTATTATATTTGAACTGCTAAAATCAAAATAAGACTATCTGATTCTTGTTTCCACATCCTTTTTTATTCTGCTATCAAAGTCACTGATAGTCAAATTTTACTAATTTTGAATTAAATTTATTCAGAATTTATAATGATGTTAATATATAATTTTGTGGACTAGATTTGTAGATAGATAGAAACAATTATCCTTAATAGATTTAGCCAACTAAATTAATAGCTTCGGTTGGATTGGGTGAGAACATATAAAGAAAATGTTTAAGTTATTTAAAAAAAAACACTTGATTTAAGTATTCTACCAGGACATTTGCACAGAATATGCTAATTATAAGTGTCTTATTTGTTCATTAAAGTAGGTTTGTCAGAACTAATGATTTAATATTTGTTTAATCATTTGTTTTAGTTTGGCTCTGAAGGAAATAAATTCACATTTGCTTATGAATACCGTACATTTCAGGCTTTTAACTAATTAAGGATGATTACCTTCTCACCCCAACTAACTCCTAATTAATAGCCTTACATTATTTGTTCTTTTTTCCTTTCTTGTTTGTTTTTGGTAATAGGTAAACAACATGAACAAACATTGTTTTCCAAGATATGCTAGCCTATTGCTGGGCTCTACTTCAGTACATGTTGAAATAGGGAAAATTATTAAAAGAAAAAACAAAACCAAGCCTGAATGAGCACCTACAGCAAGCCTGAGATTCTGATAAACACTTCATATGTTCTAATGTAATGCTGATAAGAGCATCTAGTTCCTTCTAAGAATAGCAAACTGAGGCTAGGAAAGATAAGCTCTTTTTCCAAGACCATGTAGGAGTTGGACAACTGGGATTTACATTGTTTGTCTAGTTCTAAAAATCCCTTCTCTTAATCCTATTTTAAAATATTTCTGTATTCTCAATAAACTGAATAGAGCTAAGCCCACATTTTCAATGTGTAATCTGTAAGACATAATTATGATTTTTATCAGTCAACATTTTACCATTTTTTTTATATTCCAAGTTACTAAATGTCTTCTAGACATTTTATACATTATTATTAATAATTCCTCTTATTTTAAATACTCTTTGGATAACTTAAGTATTAATAAATAAATAAAATAAACAAATATATATAGAGGGGAGGGCATAGCTCAGTGGTGGAGTGGCTGCTTAGCATGCCCAAGGTCCTGGGTTCAATCCACAGTACCTTCATTTAAAATAAACCAACAAACCTAACTACTCCCCCCCAAAACAAAACAAATAAATATAAAACTTATGTATTAATAAATAAGGCAAATAAAGAAGGTAAATAAAGTTTAAAACTTTAGTAATAACAAAACTTTATTTATCAACACACATTTTTCTTTCTTATTTAAAAAAAAAGTTTGTATCAACCGTAAGTTAACATATTTGCAGCATAGACTTGTTATGGGCAGACCCTGGGAGATATCTTCTGCTGAATTTTCTAAGAGATCCTTCATAGATTTTCTTTTGAGTTGTATTCTTTATAATTTTATGGGTTTATACTCATTTAAAGTAGAACAAACATCTTTCTTCTTCCCAGATCTACAATCTCCTTCACTTTAAAAAGGAAACAGTTACTGAATTTAAAGTAGTATGGATTGCAACAGTCCATTGTGTAGTTACGGAACATATCATGCAGCAGTCATCTGACTCTTCTTTCGGAGAATCATTTGAGACTCTTTCTCTGGAGGAGATGATTAAACTGTCGTTATCTCCTAGTGCCACGGAAGGGACATGAGTTCCAGTGCTATATTGCCTGACATTTAAACTCATATCTTTAGATATTGAGAAAGAGGAGGGATAGGGGAGAGAGCCAGCTTCAAAATTCTATTACTGTATAGGAGAGTTTTGGGACTTTTGCCCATACTTAAGTTTAACTTGCATTTTATGTAATAGGGGAAAAAAAAAAAAACAACAGAGCACATAAAATGAAGATCATCATTTTATGTCTGCTTCTTTACATCACTGTAAAAAGAAAGCAGTGGAATTTTACTCAAAGAATCCAAGTTTTGTGAATGACTTTTCAGAAAATGAGTGTATGCTTCATGGAAAACCAAAGGGATGTACTCCTAATTACTAATGGCTGGTCTGAGAGATACAAAATGACAGTGGGATTGAAAAGATAATGTACGACTCAAGAAAAATGCGGAATTAAGTGCTAGGAGGCCTAGTTCCAGTACAAAGTTAAGCACTTTTTTTTTCTATAAGTCAGGAAAGTCTGTATTCAAATGCTAGCTTCACTGTTTACTAGCTTCATGACCTTGGGCAAGTTAACTTGCACAAGACTTATTTTCCTTATCTGTAAAATGAACATAACAGCTGTCACCTACATGTTAACATTGATGTCACAATTAATGATATGGTGCATAAAAATAACATTGGACATGATTGGTGTATAATAAGGATGCAATAAATATTCATATGGCTATTAATTCTATATATTGTATGTATTTAAAAGGATTAAAAATAGTTAAGTATTTAAAGAATAAAAATATAAGCTTAAGTTGTTTATGGCATATATTGTGGTGATGGTTTCACCAGAGTTTACTTATCTCCAAACTCATCAAGATACATATTAAATTATAGAGCTTTTTCATGTCAATCATACCTTAATAAAGTGATTCAATATTTTTAATAAAATAAATAAAAATACAGGCTCAAGGAAAAAAAAAAAAAACCAGGGAACTATGAGTATTAAAAAAGGACTTAGTCCTGGAAGTTGGCTACTTTTTTCTTCTTGAATTCAAGTGGACAGAACAATGAAGTAACTTTGTCAGTTATAGTTTTCACAGTGTCCATTAGAAGAAAACAGCCAAATTAGTTAGAAAATAGAGAGATTTCAACTGATTTTAAAAGGGACATTGAAATATGCAGTGGATGTTAGCAAAATCTCTAGAATAAATTTAATAAGGATGTTCAACAGTTGTTTCTTAAAGCATACTTTGATGCAAGCTAGAAGCATAAAGATAATTAAGTACAGCAAGAACAATTCTAAGAAGGGCCACAGCAATACAGGCTAACTATTCATAGTTCTTTTTTTCTTTCCAGTTTTACTGAAGTATAATTTACAAATTAAATTATAATATATTTAAAGCACACAGTGTAATGATTTGATACACACATACATAGTGAAGGAATTCCCACAGTCAAATTAATTAACACATCCATAACCTCACATAGTCTGTTTTTTTTTAACTTTTTCCTGAGAACAATTAAGATCTACTTTCTTAGCAAATTTCAATTATACAATATAGTATCATCAACCATAGTCACCATGCTATACTTTAGATCCTCAGAATTTATTCATTTTATAACTTGAATGTCTGTGCCCTTTTCCCAACCTCTCCCAATCTCCCTCCTCTTCCCTTCTGCCCCTGGCAACCATCATTCATCTTTATGTTTAAATTGACTTTCTGTCTACAATTCTATTTCTCAGCTCTGTAAGCATATTAATGCTTATTTTTAAAAAATGGGAAGGGCATAATATGAAGTGTCAGAAAGGAATAGTTTTAGGTACCAGTTTGTTGCTTAGTCTGTTGGTACTGTGGTGACACGCTACTACAGGGCACTTTACCTCTTAGACACTTACTCCAATTACTTCCAGGTGATTGATAATTGCTGCTGAGCAAAAAACAGCACATGTTAACTTCTGAAGGAGCAGCCATCACGAAATGGAAAACCTGTGCTTTTATTTATTTTTTTCACATTTTTAAAAGTAGAGTATAGTTGCTGTATAATTTTGTAAGTTACAGGTGTATGACAGAGTGATTCACAATTTTAAAGGTTATACTCCAGTTGTAGTTATTATAAAATATTGACTATATTTCTTGTTTTGTACAATATATCTTTGTATTTTATAGCTAATAGTCTGTACCTCTTACTCCCCAACCCCTTTATAAAAACCTCTCCCTGCTTCCCTCCCCCAACTGGTAACCACTTGTTTGTTCTCTATATCTTAAAGTCTGCTTCTTTTTTGTTATATTCACTAGTTTGTTGTATTTTTTTAGATTTCACATATAAGTGATACCATAAAGTATTTTTCTTTCTTGGTCTGACTTATTTGACTTAGTATAATGCCCTCCAAGTCCATCTGAGTTTCTGCAAATGGTAAAATTTCATTCTTTTTTTGTCTGAGTAGTATTCCATTATGTGTATATACCACATATTCTTTGTCCATTACATCTGTATGGACACTTTGGTTGCTTCCGTATGTTGGCAATTGTAAATTGCACTGCTATGAACAGTGGGGTGCATGCATGTATCTTTTTGAACTAGTGTTTTTTATTTTTAGGGATATATTCCTAGGAGTGGAATTTCTAGGTCATTTGGTACTTCTAATTTTAGTTCTTTTGGAAACATCCATACTTTTTTCCACCATGGCTGTACTGATTTACATTCCTACCAACAGTGTACTAGGATTTCCTTTTCTCCACATCCTCACTTTTGTTTTTTGTGTTCTTTTGATGATACCCATTCTGACAGATGTGAGGTGATATCTTACTGTAGTTTTGATTTACATTTCTGTGATGATTAGCAATGTTGAACATCTTTTCATGTGCCTGTTGTCCATCTGCATTTCCTCTTTGGTAAAATGTGTATTTGGTTCTTTTGCCCATTTTTTAATCAGGTTATTTTTTCAACATTGAGTTTTATGAGCTGTTTATGTATTTTGAATATTAACCTCTTATTAGTCATATCATTTGCAAATATTTTCTTCCATTCAGTAGGTTGTTTTTTCATTTTGTCAGTGATTTCCTTTGCTGTGCAAAGCTTCTAAGTTGAGTTAGGTCCCATTTGTTTATTTTTGCTTTTATTTCCTTTGTTTTAGGAGAGGGATTCAAGAAAATCTTGCTGTGATTTATGTCAAAGAGTGTTCTACCTATGTTTTTTCTCTAGGAGTATTAGAGTATCTGGTCTTACATTTAGGTCTTTAATCCATTTTGAGTTATTATTTATATAGTTTTAGATGATGTAATTTCATTCTTTTACATGTAGCTGTCCAGTTTTCCCAGCACCACTTGTTGAAGAGACTATCTTGTCTCCATTGTATATTCTCGCCTCCTTTGTCATTGATTAATTGACCTTAAGGGTGTGAGCTTGCTTCTGGGCTCTCTAGTCTGTTCCATTGATCCATGTGTCTTTTTTTTTTTGATGCTAGTACCATAGTGTTTTGATGAGTGTAGTAGCTTTTTAGTATAGCCTAAAGTCAGGGAATGTGATATTTCCACCTCTGTTCTTCTTTCTCAAGATTGTTTTGGCTATTTGGGATCTCTTGTGTTTTCATAGAAATTTTAAAATTATTTGTTCTAGGTGTGGAAAAATGCCATTGGCATTTTGATAGGGAATGTATTGAATCTGTAGATTGCCTTGGGTAGTATGGTCATTTATGATTAAGAACTCCAGAAAGTGGGCATAGTGGGAACATACCTCAACATAATAAAGGACATATGTGACAAACCCACAGCTAACATCATACTCAACAGTGAAAAGCTGAAAGCATTTCCTCTAAGATCAGGAGCAAGACAAGGATGCCCACTGTCACCAGTTTTATTTAACATAGTTTTGGAAGTCATAGCCACAGCAATCAGAAAAGAAAAAGAAATATAAAAGAATTCTAATTGGAAAAGAAGAAATAAAATTGTCACTCTTTACAGATGAAATGATACTATACATAGAAAATCCTAAACACACCACCAGAAAACTACTAGAGCTCATCAGTGAATTCAGTAAAGTTGCAGGATACAAAATTAATATATAGAAATTTGTTGCACTTCTATACACTAACAACAAAGTATTGGAAAAAGAAATTAAGGTAAAAATCCCATTTACCATTACATCAAAAAGAATAGAATTCCTAAAAATAAACCTACCTAAGGAAGTAAAAGACCTGTACTTGGGACACTAGAAAACACTGATGAAATAAATTGGAGACTACACAAACAGATGGAAATATATACCATGTTCTTGGATTGGAAGAATCAATATTGTTAAAATGACTGTACTATCCAAGGAAAAGCAGTGATTTTAAAAGAGTGTTTTATAGATATCTGTTGAATTCGGATAGATTGTGTCAAAGTATTCAGGGCCAAAAATATATTTTTGTAGCATTAATTTGAAAGTATCAGTTATGGTAGTGTAATATCTTGTTAAAATTGGTTAAGAAAACATTTTTCCTTTTTAAAGGATTTCCCTCATAACTTTATATCGCTATTTTAAAAACAAATATTAGTACCTGGCACAAAGCTATTGCCATTCCAGTGAATATTATCAATATTTCCTTCAGAAATATATGAGGTTGTGTAAGGTTTTTGTGTTTTGTTTTGCTTTGTGAGAGGAATTTAATTTAATGTCTCTGGCAAAGACAGAGTAAAGCCAATTTTTTTTGCACCAAAAACATTTTAGATGCTTCTATTTTCATTTGGTTTTGTATTTATTTAGATCTTAAATATTGTCAACATTGGGCTTTAGAAAAATAGAGCGTTGTCTGTAGGTTATCTCTACGTTCTGGCATAAAGATGTCATTTCTATGAGATGGAAGATTGAGGGAATGAGTAGTTTTAATCATTTAATCAGGAAATACACAAACGTCTTTTAAGAGCCAAACACTGTATTACTGGGGATATGGTAAAGAATAAAACAGACTCTGTTCATACCCTGAACAAGAAGGTTGCATCAGAGAAGAAAGACATTAAGCAAATGATTTCCATTAACTAAATATATTTAAATAACTAAGTATTTCAGATATACAAGTGACTTTAGAGAACTACTTGGTTAAAGACAGGTTAGAGAGTACAGTTATGTCTCTGTGTGCTTTCTGGCACTACATTTTATCTTAATTAGGCATACAGTTCCTGCTGAGGTCTGTGTGGCTTTAGTGATGGGATGGAGAAAACAGGGTAAGAGGGCATGGAAGGACATGCGTAGAATGTTCTGGGAATGCGATATGGTAAAACATAGCACTTAGGCATATATTAAATAAATATATTCCCATATGCCCTGTCACTTTGTGTTAAAAATATATAGTGAAACCACTTCTCTCAATTTACTTAGCATGGCTTGAGAATCTACCGAGTACCATAAACTCTGTAATACAGCAAAGACTTTAAGACTCTACCTTTCTTAGAACTTGCTTTAATAGAGAGACCAAGGAATCACATAATTATAATATATTAATATGAAAATGGAGTGGTCAATGACAACTATAATTGTCAAGAGAAAGAACAGTGGTTGAAAATAATAAAATATTTATAAAAGAGGTGGCTCAAAGGATAAAATTTAACAAGTGAAGATGGAATTAAGGGTAAAGAGAGTATCTCAAAGTATAAAAACAAACATAGGAAGATGAGACAAAATCTAAACTTTCTAAGGATAGAGTAATAATGTTTGCAGGCTACATGAAAGATTCAATGGATTGGGAAAATAAAGTAGGATGAACAAAAAATACATAGTGAAAGATAAATGGACCTGTGGGAAGCATTATAAACAGGGATAGCTGAAGATGCCTAGAGAAATAGGCTTGGAACTACATATGTGTTTACTACAGAGGAAATTGCTTGTTCAGGAAATTCAGCAGGCAATGCTTAGAGTGCTATTTCTCAAACGTGACTGTACATTAATTAGTTTTACCCACTGCCTCCTGCATCAGAATTGTATGAGATCCTATTGACAAGGCAGATTTCAAGGGCTACCTTCAGACATAGAAAAATTTCTAAAGTGAGACCATTTCTCCACCCTCAACCTCCAAATAATTCTGAAGCTTACTAAATTTCGAGAATAATTAGATGAAAGGCTATGGCAATTTCCTTTCAGTACATTTCCTATAATTTGCCTAAATCAGTTATGCATTCATATACATCTTAAGAAAAAAAGAAATGATATTGAGTGTACATATTCTTGTACAACTTGAAGAAAGTTTCTATATAACTTGTTGCTCAACCTGATTTTTTGAAATGACTACATTGTTTTCTATAAAAGAGCTATTCCATTAATAATTTAATCACTCCTCCATTCATAAGCATTGACATTTCTTTGGCTAATTTGTGTTATTGCAAACAGTGTTGCAGTGGATATTCTTAAGCACAATTCTTTGGAATAGGTGCATGTATTTCTGTAGAGGTTGAAGTTTTTTGATCAGTTGAAGAATTATTAAATTGTGGTAGTTGTATTTCATTTTATTACCAAAATGGTCATTATTTTATTACTGACTCTTTATAACCATATTGCTACTAAGGTCACATAACCCAGTTTCAAAATATAAACAGCGTTTGCTAAAAATGTTTTTCAAAATAGAAAATTAGAAATAAAACCTTATGTTTGAGTCTTGAGTATCAGGGAATAAACTGAAAACTAACATTAAAATAACAAGGTAAATGATAGCCATTGATACGTGTTGGTGATGATTCCAAATTCAAACAGAATGCATTAAGAGTATAAATAAAGAGCATAACAGTAACTATGTATTCCAGAGCTTAGCATTCTGAAGGATAGTGTTACCATCAAAATCTAGGAAGAGTTAATAACACTATGGAACTATGTAATATCTTTCCTTTTCGACTGGGATTTGTACCCACAAAAAACTGTCTGTTCCTATGTGAGGACAAGATTCTATACAGATTTAAAAAAACGGTTCTGATTCAATCTGCTGCATGGAGTCTATAACCCTTTTATAGAAGTTAGGATTTAGAATTTAACATCAGGGATCCTAGCTTTTGCTGTCTAGAGGTTGCTCAGGCTAAATTAATAAATCCAAGTAGTTTAAAATTTAAGTCAAATATAGCCCACCTTTAGAATTTCTATGATAGGTAATAAATTGAGAGAACATAAAACAATTCACATTAGACTAGCAATTTACTTCCTTTAAAAATGATAAGTAAATAAAAAAAGGCACTTTACGTAAAATTTTTTAAAATTTCACAATTAAAATAATAAACAATTCAGCTAAAGCAGATCAGGTTTGACAAATGAGTCACTTTATTTTACTTTAAAGCACAAATTCGCAAAAGATTTTCTAAACACTGCCTTGTGATTTATGTGTAGTAAAAAAAAGAACTCTGTAGCCCAAAGTGGCTTTCCTCATCTTGACTGTTTACTGGAAAGTATAGATATTATTTCTTTATAATGTGTATATATGGGCTTATAATACCCAAATCCTACTCCTGGATACAGTTCCTCTTCCTACTTAATGTCATCATCTTTCACTTGTTGCCAACATAACAGCAATCTCAGTATATTGTATCCAGCTATCCCTTTAGACAATTCTTTGAGAAGAGTATCACAAGGCTGAATTTGACTTCAGGAGCCTTACACAGTGGTTTTCAAATTCTTAGTCTCTGTACCCCTTTACGCTTTTAAAAAATAGTGAGAACTCAAAGATGACAGAAGTTGGCAAGCTATATATGGCCTGCAAGTCAGATACAGCCCCTCTCCTGTCTTTGTGAACAGGTATCATTTAAACAGAGCTACTTCCCTTTATTTTTGTATTATCTATGGCTGTTTTGTCTGTAATGGCAGAGTTGAGTAGTGTGACAGGTGCCATATGGCCTGCCAAGCCTAAACTATTTACTATCTTGTCCTTTACAGAAATTGTCTACTAGCCTCTGGTTTATGTGGATTATAGCTGCTGATTTTTCCATATAAAAAATTAAGGCTTAGAAAATTTTATTTTTTTTTCTTTTTCAGTTTTATTATGTAGAATTACTACAGCTTGACTGAAAATCTTAAAATTGACAAATACACAAGGATACTTTCCACTGACCATCAGAACTAATGATCATGCAGCTTTTGGGAAACCACTGTACATTCATGAGAAAATAAGAATGAAAAAAAGCAAATAATGTCTCAGTATTCTTATGAAATGGTTTTAATCTCCTGTGAGACTCTGAATGTGTACAAGTATGCAGGGGCGTCTCAGACTATATTTGAGAGCAGCTGGAATAGTATATGGCAAGTAGTAGCTATTCAGTCAATACTTAGATGAATGAGCAACAGCAACAAAAGAGAGCAAATATTTCTAATAGTGCCTTACAATTTACAAAGAACTTTTTATGTCCATTTCTATTTGAGGAAAGTTTAAGGAGGCAGAAATATCAAAGAAAAGGGTTTTAGTATAGGAGATGTTAGAGCATGTTTTAGGTTGAGAAAGTTGGACCTATGGCCCAGTGAACATGATTAAGGATTTATGTAACAGAAAGAATTGATATAAAATGGCCCACATAAAAGCATCTTAAATGACTTAGCTGAATTTTTCATAGTGTAGAAAGTGATATAATAAAGTCCCACAGTTAAAAATATGATGTAATATTGTAATATGTGGGGGACTAGAAGAGAAATCTTAGGAATAGTGAAACACAAATCATTTTCAAAAGAAAATCTTCAAAGGAGGGTTGCTAGGGGAAATTTTACAATGGAAGACAGACTGCCTTCAAAAAAGTTAGGGAAGACTGTTCTCAGTTTTAGAGTCTTTATTGACTTACTCTGTATCTGTAACCTTCAGGTAAAATTTTTAAAACAGTTTAAATTTACTATCTGACCTTATGTATAAGAAAAACTAAAAATATAAAATTTCAAGAAGTTGTTTAAATTTATTTGGGGGGGAATCAGAAATGGCCAAAGAATATTTCAGCACTTCTTTTGTAATCTGAAGGTAATTTAAGAATTGCTTCTGGTATCTTGTTCACCAAGATACTTTGCCCTTCCATGCTCTATTCTGTGAAAGTAGGGGGATTTGGACTGGCATCTAGTTATTCTCATCACCCATGTAACTGCAATCAAATGCATTCTCCACTATCAGTTAACTACAGTCCAGTTGTTGTGGTTAAACAGTATGTGATAAATGTTTGAGTCACATGAATGAATTAGTCTTTTATTCAGGGTGTTTATGGAAAATGGCTTCTTTTATGTGTATTGCTTAACTATACACTGTATTCCTGGGGAAGATATCTAAATGCTGCACAGTATTCAACTATTTGATTCAAAGAATGTTTAAAAGGAAAATAGAGATCAGCAATTATGAGCCTAAGCCTATCTAGAAACAACTTGTTCTGGTATGCTCTTGAAAACAAACACAAACGAACTTCAGTGAGCCATGCTGTTTTACCTCCTTCAGGATTATATTTACATTATCTGCACAGCAGGATGAGAAAGTAATCCCTGTGGAGATATTAAGGAAATCATTTATTTTTCTGTTAGATACACAAATGTGTGACTGTGTATTTTACCATACATAATAGCTTTTAATTGGGGCACGTGAAAATTGAATATCACTACCATGTGTGACATGTGAATTATAATGTGATATTTGTAAATATTTTAGTAGTTACCATTTACCAGATGGAAGTAATGTGTGTTTTTGCAAGTCTGAAACATCTTTTTATGATAATAGTTTGTATCTGAGGTAATTTATTTTCTCTTTGCAATGTGGATTCAAGTTCTCTCCACTGTAAGTAGTATTCTAAGCTTTTAGCAAATCAAACAATCCTAAGTATGAATACACATCAAGATGAATGTTAAGAATTCATTTGACTAATGAATATTAAAGGGAAATGTTTTCTCTCAGCATGTGCAGTATTTGAAATAAAAGAGCTGAACAAATTCTCCATGTGCATTTTTTCTCATCACATGTAATCTTGGAAAAATAACTCTAGAGGTGATCTTTCAACATGGAGGAAGTGACATTAAAGCCTATATTCTATTAAAGATGAAAGTTTATCCCCAAACATTGGAATGTTATTGCCTATTTTTAGGTGGTAAGTTAATGTAATTCTCCGTTATCTGTATTTTGTGATCCAGAAGACATATTTTCTAGAAATTTCAGTTTCTGTGCAAGAAGCTTTCGTCCCCCTTTTCTTCTCTTTATGGGCTCCTTTCCTTTATTCCCAGACTTCTGTCACCTCTATCACCACTCTTTTAAAATACTATGGATTTTTAAAAATCAGTGTAAACTAGGCTTGGTATGAGTTCTTTGGTTACCAGTACCAGCAATAGAAATAAAGCATTATATTGTTCTGCTTGCCTTTTCTACTGATTGACTCAATAGGTTATGTTGGCTGGTACCCTGCACATCATCAATTGGTATGTCTAAGAAAGCTATGGCAGACAAATTGTGAACCTTTCAAAAAAGCATGTGTAATTTAGCATTTCCTGATGCATGCTTGAAGAGCTGCTTGTCGGTGCTTTCAGTCATTTTAATGAGATATCTTAGTTTGATTTACAAATTTGCTAAACAGAACTTGATGTTGTTATGTTTAGATTTTGTTTCTTATTTTATAATGTATGTTTTGAGAGTCCTTGATGCTGTAAAAGAATAAAGACACTTCATCTTTCTCCTGATACTGAATCTGCAAACAAAATAGGAAAGGAGATAAAGCAGAATTAGAAATGACTTTACAGGTATCAAACAAGATTAAAAGGTTTCAAGTCTCTAGTATTGATCATAGTAAGGTGGATACACACACACACACACACCCCGCAAACACACAACTCTGAAACAAAATTACATTTTCTTTTACTAATTGTTAACAGGATTATGGTTAAATCTGAGACTCAAGAAAGTATTCTACTAGTATTTGAATCCATCTGAAGCCCTACATGAGAGTTTACAGTTTTAAAATGTCCCAGGGAAACACATATCTTTGCGCAATGTGATGGAATTAAAGTGCTATGAACAGTTGCAAGAGAAGCTAAATGAAAGACACAAAATTTAAAAGGATATGCTATTTCATACGTAAATTGCTGGCATCCACTTTATAAATGGGAATTAGATTTGTAGTCTATAAAAATTCTTAGGTAACTGTGATTTACATTTTTCTGTTAGTTGCTACAGTTTAATATTTCTCCTAATGCGCTGAAATTTGTTTATGCTACTTTTTGAGTGCCTAACATGAAAATGTTATAAACAGGAATAGAGCAATGACATAATAGGTAGCTCAGCATCTTTGCAAGGGTGCAATAGTGAGAGCTTAAGGTATTTGGAATTAATAGCTTCTCTCTTTTCTAGGTGGCTGTTTGCCTAAAACAGAAGAATTGGTGGAATCAATTATGAATATTAAGTTAATATTAGATTCTGTTATTCTTGGCATTAGATCTTAAGGAGCTCTATTTAGAGGAATGCTGCATAGGGTCAGTCAGGTATTGTTAGTGAAGAATAATTTAAAATCAGGATGCCTAGTTTTTTCATTTCATTTCATTTCGTTTCATTTCACTTTAATCCTAGCAAACTCAATGATCTTTTACAAATCATTGACTTTGTGGTATCAGTCTGTTCCTGTCTGTGAAAATAATTAATTTCTGATCTTCTATATTGATACAAATTATTTCCTAAAAATTTATTATTTTCAAATTTTACTATACAAATAATAATCTTTGTGCTTGTGAAAAATTTAGATGCCCAGCTGCCATACCAGAGATCTGAACTCAGTAAGTCTTGGGTAGATTCCAGGAATTTTCCCTTCTCGTTTGTACTCCATGGCAGGTGGACCACATACCACACGTAACACATGTGGGTGGACCACATTTTTGTGCTACCTTAGGGGTTTGGCTAAGTCCTCACTTATTCCTAGATTCCAACTGGAACAGTCTTTATGAAGCCAAAGATTAAATTAATTCTCCTAATAACAGAAGAAAAATATTACTTAAAGAGATACTCTTTAGATAAATATAAATCTTTCCTTAGGGGGTTGAGTTGTGCTAAAAGCCTTCAGTGACCAACACCTTCATTGAATATGCACGTCCTCTCTTATTTTATTCTACAAAGCAAAATAATTGATACTAAAGCCATGCAACCTAACAAGTAGTATCTCTTCGTGTGAAATTCAAGGAAATAGTTCAAAGAAAAGTTTGAAAATCTGTTGCTCCTACTGTAACATTTTTATATTTGAAAAACAATAAAAGTAATATTTTTGCTTTTCTTGGCACCCTGTTTCTCTAAATGAGTAACCTCTAAATAGATTACTTTTATTTGGTATAAGGCCTGAGATTCTGTTCTTCATAACTAGTCCAAATCGGACATGAACACTGAAGCACCCAAACAACTGGTTTGCCAACTAATCCTGATTCCAAGGTCTGCTCTTATCAAGTAGAATTAGGATATGGATGGTTTATATGGGTTGACACATGGTCAGCTTGTAATCTTCCTACCAACTCCTTTCCTCATTAATCTAGGCTGTACTTATTAATTGCTTTTCCCACATAATGGAACAAATTAATTGCAAAATTCTGATTCTACTAGAACTGTCAGGTAAACTTTGCTGAATTAAAACCAACTGAAATTTTCCTATCAGGAATGTACTCACCCATTTCTCAAAATAAATAAACCTGCACATTTTAAAATATTGCCAAACATATAACTATTTCAACAGGCACTATGTTTTTTTCAGAAATAATGATATAGCTGATGACCTGTGTTATTTTTCCACAGCTATAGTCTCACATATGCAGAAGTAGAGGTTAGGAGCTCATGTGGTGAGTTATGTATGTCATTCAATTAGCATCTGATATTATTAGGTTGTTTTATTTCCAGATCATAGGATTCATTACCCTATATTTAGAATGAAGATTGCTTTATAGGCACTTAAGTGTTAAATAATATTAGTGTACAAAAAGTGTAACATTCCAGATGCATTCTTTTTCTATGTAAGCAGATGCAGCATTATAAGTAAGTTGCATTTGGATGCCTGATTTCCCAGAGATATTCTCTATGGCAGTGTAGGTCAAGTGAAACCGAAAGGTTATTGCCCAAAGGGAAACACTTGTAGTTCTCACTTCATTTTCATATCTTATCACTTACATAATATGGTACTTAAACAAACAAATGAATATATACATATATATAGTGCTTAAATGTTTTCCTTCAGCAATTTTGACAACTGTTGAGTTTGCCTTTTAAGGAAATACATAAGAATATCACCTTTAATTTTATTTTCCTTTATCTTCTTTCTGTTATACAAGCTAAGGACAGTAAAGAAAAAGTCAAAGTGCAAATAAGCAGGGCTGCAGTAAATTGAATAAAGGTCTTTAGCTGACAATGATGAGATTCTTCTGGAGAAGTTGCCAAATTGCAATGTTTGCAACTTTACAAAAACTCTTAGGAAAAACCTAGGGGTCATCTCACTAAATACCATGGTTGGGTTTTTAAGAAGGCTGTATCATGTTATGCTTGTGAACTCATTATAGTAATATAGTCCAGGCTTTCTATAGGGATCATTAATAATGTGCTTTATAGGCTTGGCCCTACTGGACAAAAGTTCTAACTCTGCTTGCCCGCAGATTATTTGTTTTACTTAAAAGGACTTGAGGTACTTGAGACCATAAAAGATCTGAGGTATAGTAATAACAGAGAAAAGGTGGCACACCTGAAACACTCCTGGTCGAATACAAGGGTCCAAAATCCAGGAAGTAGCTTTTTACATAATACAGTGGTTACTTACATCATTCATAGTAATAAATGATATTTGCTGGATGCTAATCTCAAATAGTTTAGTTCTTTATAATGAAATTTCTCATGCTTAAATGAGAGAGTTTATTTACTTACATTGAGTCATAATTTAGAAATGTTACTAAAATTTGGGAAGACAATATAATAAAACTCATTAGGTTGTAACTACCACTCAGTAATCTAGATCAATCATCCTATAGGAAAAAAAAAACCATGTGGACAGGTGCTGAGAAGTAGTATCTTCTGTGTTGGGCCAGAGGAGCCAACTAGAAGCAAGTGTGATCTGCAGACAAAGGGCAAACTGAAGCCAAGGCCTGGAGTCAAAAAACTACATTTGACAGCAACATCAGGTCTCAGGGCAGTGAGCGATCTGGTAGAGGGGGACATTTAGAGCATATATGTTAGGAAAAGTGAAGCTATAGATAAGAAAGCAGAACTTGTAGGGATTAAAAACAAGTCAGGAAGTGGAGTATGACATCAGATAAAGCAAAGATTCATAAAGCCAGCCATAAGCTTCACGCGTCTATCCATCTTGGTTAGCAGTTACATAGATTAGAGAAGCCTTTTTCAAACTTTTTGGAATCAGGAACGCTTTGCATTTATATAATTAGTAGAGGGCCCCACAAAGCTTTTGTCTGAATAGGTTATATCTATTCATGTCTGCTATATCAGAAAATTAAACTTATAAAATACTAAAATAGTTATTTATTTAAAATCATATTGTTAAAAAACAAATACATTGCACAAATAACATTTCTAGTGAAAATAACTAGTTTTCAAAACAAAAACAATTTCATGAGATGATACTGCTTTACATTTGTACAAGTCTATTTTATGTCCGTTTGAAGATTCTACATTCAATCCATTTCAATTTTTTTTTTCTGTTGAAGTATGAGGAAAATCTAGCCCCACACAGAGATGTAATTGGAAAAGGGAGTAGTATTTCAGTAGCCTTTCCAGATAATTGTGGATATATTTCTTTGATACTACACCATACTCAACAAATGGGAATTTCTCAAGTACTTGTTGCAATATGAAATCTTGAAATCATACCAGTGGACTTTTTTCTCTGCTAAATTATAATCCATATTGTGCTATTTATACAGGAATGAATTCATTATTTGGAAAATACACTGAGTTATACAGATTTCCCAAATGTTGATATATTTCATTATATAATATCAAAACATCACATTCATTAATATTACCACTGCTTTTCACCCAAAAACTATGTAAGTATTAGGACCCTATCAAGTTTAGCATGGCAGGAACAAATTTTTCAAAGTTTTAATTTTGCTTTGAAATTCTCAATTTTATTTAAGTTAACAGGTAATAAGGTTTATTTTCCTTGAAATGACAAGCTCATGTCATTCATTTTTGAGAAACTGTTTGTCAGATACCGAAATGTGAGTTACCAGTTTTTTTCTGTCAGTCATTCTTCCAAGTAAAGATGATGCTTGATGAAAGGACCTGACTAGTTCAGCTTGTATCTCAAACAGTTGTTCAGAGGCTTTATGCAAACTTCTCATTTTGTCATATAAGACATTAAAAAGGTCCTCAAGAATTAAGATTCAATAACATTTGTATTTTTTTAACTGCCTTATCAAGGACATTCTTAAGTGAGACTGGATTTGCACATTAGTTTGCTCATTCACATTTACTCTATCTATCTGTCTGTCTGTCTATAATCTATCTATCTAGTTATTAACAGTGAATTTTTGGATATTCACTGCTAATAAGTAGATACATAGATTGCCACTAACTAGTACAGTCCAGTGTCACTGACTTACTAATTAAGTCTGAGGTACCAACAGTTTTACCCATCATTGCTTTAACAGCATCACTGCAAATGTCATTACAATGAAAAAAGGAAAATAGTATCTCTGATAATATTATGAAAATAGTTTTGATTTCAGGGAACTCTGTAAAAAGGTCCTGGGGACTTCCAGGTACCTCATACCAAACTTTGAAAACCACTGGTTTAGAGGCAGTCTGATTGTTTTTAAAAATGCCATGTCTTGAATACCTTCTTATTCTCTGAATTTTTTTGTTTGTGTGGTGGCGGGAGCCGTGCTTTTCTTTCTCATTAGACAATCCCTCTTTGTAAACGTGACATGAAGGTAGAAATTATTTTTCTTCTTTCCACCACATTTGGAGATGTAGACAAAACTTGGTAAATATATTGCCTGGCTCTCCACCCACTGCTTCTCCTCCCTGTCTTGTCTTCCCACCTCCTTTTTATAACCCCCGTCAGTTCAATGAATATCAAGTTCACACTGGCAGTAGTCACCTAAATGAACGAGAACTTCGTTGTTGTAGGTGTCTGTTTTTCTTTAAAGTTAATCCTTTTGACTGTTATCCTGGCTCTCTTTACATTTTCCAAACAAACTTGCTTTATCTTTCAGTTTTCATGCTATATTTGGATAACATATATAGGCTTCACTCTAGTGTGTAGGAATTTAAGGAATGAATTTTTGCTTTATTAATTTGCTGCATAGTTACAACATTGGACAACATTTAAAATATCTAGATACCACCTTTTCATTTTCTTGCATTATTATCCTACCTTTTTGTCATCTGCCAATCCATGGCCATTTTAGGGAATGAAATGTTTTGCTAAATATATGTAAACTCTTACTACTTGTTTCAGAGCTGTGCTTTTAGCCATTATAAGGATCTCAAATAGACAGACTCTTCCTTTTCTACTGATGCTAATTATACTGCTTCCCTTGGAGCCTTGCTTAAATTTTTGTGTAGACACAACCAGGTCAAACGCTGCAAAATCTCAACCTCCAGCACTTCTGCTTCCGGCATTTCCCCATGACTCAGTCGTTCACACGTACTCATAGAATGGCAGGTCTCTGCTGCAGTTTTTCTCCTGGGTCAGTTCTCCATGCACACTCCCAGAGCTGCTGCATGATTTAGGGAACATCTTCCTGTTTATCATTGTCCATCCATTCTTTTTCCTTTCCTTTCTAATCCTCCTAGGCTGAATTTGTACATTTGTAAAATAAAACTGCATTACTTAAAAATATTTAATTCCCTGTTTTCAGTAACATAAAGTGATGCCTTCTACTTCAGATCTCTGTGATTTTAAGTGTAATTGTGTTCTTCTAAACATAGCTATAGTAAGGAGTTTTTTCATATGAACTTTATAAGATACATCCCAACTCCTATTTAGCGCATTATCAGAAATAGAGTCATTTTCCAAGAAATGGCTGTTTTATGGAATGGAATAAAATAAAATACTCTGTTTTATGACAGAGGGCCATCAAATGGTAAATGAAAGAACAGTGTTTCGATTAGTTGATCTTTTGAAATTAAAATACACGAATTCATTTATAAAAATTATCTAGTGATTTCTACCTTTTGGATACTATTAGCTTCATATGCACTAGTGCATTCAGTGTATGTTTGACAACTATATGTCTTTAGGGAAGATCTTTTTTCCTTTGTATCAGTGGTCAAAGAATAAGGTAAATAAAACAAAGCTCATCACTTCTTATTTAACTTACTAGATTTTGCTCTTACTTGTCTTCTTGAAGTAATTTATCTGTGTTGTTTCTGAATGGTGGACATTATGATGTGCTACTGCTCATCTCTTCCCATTTCTGCATGTTTTCATTAATAACATAAATAGCTTGAGGTCAGCCTCGGTGGAAGTATTTACACCACAGAAATGAACAGACAACTTCAAATCAGGATTGTTTTTTTCTCCCATCATGGAGAGTGAGTGTTAAATATTTGCCAGCACATAACTGGTTTTAGGCCTGACTTAATCTACAGACATAAATTAGGCTGTCAGTTCTCTCTTCTCTCCCTTCCTATTCCTTTCTCCTGCTACCCCTTCTTGACTTGCTTCCTCTACACACCTCTCTCTCTCTTTCCATCCTTTCTTATCTCACTCCGTTTATTGCATCTATTCCCTATGTATGTGTGGAACTTATTTCCTCCTACTAAAGACAGGCTTTCTTCATGTGGCAAGAGAAATGGAAGCAATGAACGATCATCCTTTGAGTTCCATTATCCCAAAAGTAAAGCTCCTTCTTCAACTCCATTTTGCAAAATACATATCAGAATATTTGGAGTAGACTGTTATGAACCATATATCCACACCTGGAAAATTCCTTTAGCAAAGTTAAGGAGTAACTATGGTGATTTATTTGCATCATTGTCACCTAAGAGTTTAATTTAATGAAGAAGAGGGCTACTGGGATTTGGACTCACAATGGAATCCTTCAATTTGGAAATATAGGATAGGTCCACAAAAGAAGTATTAGAGTATTAGGTAGGTAGGTAGGTAGGTAGGTAGATAGATAGATAGATAGATAGATAGATAGATAGTCCCATTATGTTAGAAATAGGGTACATACTGCTTGAATTTCATAATTATGAATTCTTAATTGGGGGTTCTCATTCTATTTCTTTTTATTTGCTATACTTCCTCATTAAAATAATAAATAGATATAGATAGATAAATAAAATTAGCTCCCCAGCAGACATTGTCATCCAGTTGTTTTATCCATGCTTAACCCAACAGGAATATGAGGAGAAATGGGATTTAATTTATAATAGTGTTTTAAACCTTAAAAGATCAATGCATATAAAGTATTTAGTTCAGTGCCTAGTAATAGTTGTCAATAAATGTCGGCCATTGCTGTTATTACCACAGTTGTTATCATCAGTACTGTTTATTCATTTAAAAGAATGGGATACATGGAGGCTATATTTATATTTTGTTAAATGCATACATGTACCTATTTATGTATATATACACATATGCATATATAAATATGGAGTTATATGTTTGTAGATGCATATGTTTTTATCTCAAATGAAGAAATCTGGATGGCTTTAAAGTTATGTGTAGGAATTATAGATTTTGGTAAACCTTTACTTTTTGTGTTTCACCCTTTTTGAACATTATAATGAGTTTGGTTTCTTTTGGTGTAGAAATACACATACAGACTTTTTGGAAAAGAAATTGTTTCATATGCTTAAGTAATCTGTTTAGAAGTATCTCTATTTTACTATATTTAAAATATATAAAGTATTAGTTGTACCATAAAAATATTAATCATAGACACAAACACTGTTATACTTTTCTAGTTTAAATATTATTTAAAGCTAAACAATTTCTTTCAAATGTTTGCCAAACTTTAAATCTGAATTTGTTTTATTGTATCATCACAACTCCTTATAAAAATACCCCATATCGGTCTTGTTGGAAAATTGATTATTGTTTCCAAAAGAATCCTCAGTGCTTCAGTTTAGTAGAGGGGTAGAGTCATGGGAACAATGTGCTGGCACGACCAGACCACTGGGAACTGAAGAACTAGTAGGCAGGTATTTTCTCTATTGTTCCCTGAGGCTACATAATCTCTTCATTGAGATTTGACTATTTAAATAGTCTTCTCTCATAGCTTCACTTTGAAATGGATTTAGTCTTTTATGGTGGTAATGAAATATGAATTAGAGCTCAGTTAAAATGGCTTTAACCATTTAACTCTGCTATCGATAACTTTGTTCATCTGATGGATTGGCTTGTTGAGATGCATATTTTCAGAGCAGGGTATGTGTTTAAAACAGTTACTGTTAGAATGTACTTTAAGAAGTGGGCATACACAGAGCAGGTAAGAAGACTAAAAGAAAATGTAAACACATGTCTGATGATGCTTTATATAGAAATATATGAGTAAAAAGCTAGTTCTCCCCAAAACAGAATCAAAAGCACAAGAAAAATGAGAAAAAAAAAATCAGTTTAAATGCCATCAAATATCAAATTATCTAGCCCTCTCCCCCCAAATTTTGTATCTTGAAATCCTAATACTCAGTACTTCAGAGCATGGCTTGTTTGGAAATAGGGCCTTTAAAGAGGCAATTATGTTTAAATGAAGCCATTACAGTGGGCCCTAATCCAGTTTGACCTATCATCCTTATAAACTGAGGAAATTTGGACACACAGATATCAGAAGTGTGTGTAAGCTGAAGAAAGATTATGCGAGGACGCATCAAGAAAGTGGCCACCTGCAAGGCAAGGAGAGTGGCCTTAGAAGACACCCAACATGCTGATACCATGCCCAGCCCCTAGAATTGTGAGAAATTAATTTCTGTTGTTTAAGTCATGCAGTATGGTACTCTGTTACAGCAGCTGTAGCTAAAGCTAATACACTAGCTTTAGCTTTCCAGGGTGGAGAAATACAAGACTCTATGTACCTTGGGTGCTTGGTTGAAACTGAGTGATACAACCGTATGAAGAGGGACAGGAGGTGTTTCTAATTTTGTACTAGGATGTGATACCAAGCTTGAAAAAATGTGAGTACTGCAATTTGCTTGTAAAATGGCAGACATCAGCAGATACATGTTTCCTTAGTACCTGCCTTCTTCGCAGGGACCATTTCTTCCTAAACTGGTACATGTGGAGTCCACTCTCTGAGAGGGCTTGCTTAGCAGTTGGAGCAGCATTCTGCCTGGGGTGTACTCTGTTTCCAGAGAATAAAGTTTGAGACCATGTGGTGAGGGAGTGGGGCTTTGAGGGAGAAGGGGCAAATGTCAACAGGTGATAGAGGGTGTGCCTTGGCTAAAATGTGGAAAATACAGGTCCTGGAACAAAATAATTAATTTCAATAAATAATTATGGCTTTTCATGTGTCTGATAGTCTTCTGTTTACTTTTCACATTTTCAGCTTCTAGTCATTTCTACCTCTCTCATTTGCTTACCCTTTCAGCTTCACCATTCTTTACCTTATAACATCTCCACTTTCCTATAGTTTAATAAGCAATCTCCATTTCAGTCTAAAATTGACTCCTATTTTCTGTGATATCACCAAGCCATTATAGTCTCTACCCTACCTTTTTCTCTATTTCACTGTATATAATTGGCTTCTAACATGAGATCAGATGATCTTTTCAATATAGTAGAGAACAAAGACTTTGAAATAGCTATTTACTTAATAGTCATCCTTCACAATAATTTAAATTTTTTTTCTGGATTCATGGTTATGTTGTTTTAATGATAGAAATTTCCAGAAATCTATTTGATAGTGGGTTGTCACATGTAAATTTAACTGCAAAAAGTAAAATAAAACAAAGCAAATAAAACAAGGATTGTAGTAATTTTTATATATTTTTACTTGAAAAAGGAAATTAATCATATTATATTCCAAGTCTTAAATCTTATAGAAACAGTTATATTTATGTTTCTTAGAACATTTTGTGCTTTTCAGAAATACATTGTTTAAGCTTCTAATATTCAAACTGCAAGGTCACTATAGACAGTGAAACTATTGAAAGATCTGTAAAGTTTATGAGCAATAAGAGATCATTTTTCTAGTAATCTATATTTACTTGATGCATTTTTTAGATAGTTACAATATGTAATTATTTGAATAAATCCATATAATACACATTGGTGCTATTTATATATATATCAAAAGAAAAACTTTTAATAACTTATTAAGTACTCTGAAATGGTTATTCACCTGGACAAATATTATTATAGTAATAAATACATAAAGCAATAAAGATATTATTAAAGAAATAAATATGCTTTATTTCAGAAATGTTATTATTTGTAAAACTTTATTTGTAACATACTTACTTCTTGGTGATAGTTGGGTATTTTTCACAAATTATAGTAACTAATTTTGGTTTGTTAGCAAACACAGTATTCATTGATATCTTTATGGCTTTATTTGTAATATTTATACATAAACTTGCAAGGTTCCAGACATTAATTGTCAATGTTTAATAAACCCAGATTGTACCTATAGTATCTTGTTCATCCCCTGCCTATGTATTTCAGTATTTTTGCACTGAGTGAGCTAGCCACTTGTGGAAAGTATTAAGAAAAGTGAGTCTAAATTCTCAAATGATACTAACAGGTCAGTTATTTTATTACAGTATAGCAAAGTGTTGCAGATGTCAGTGACCAGTTGAAAAGATTGAAATACGGAGTTGTTGAGTTGAGACCCATACTAACCCAAGAGCAAATTACTTCCTTCCTATCCCAGATAACTGAGATGTGTTCGAAATACCATTGGAGCTATTGGTTTCTGAAGTTTCAGAGACTTGAAAGACTGAATTGTCTTTTGAAAATTCTTCCTGCACTGGTTTTGTTTTAGGCACCAATAGGAAAACATTACAGATATTTCATCTATGACTATTTATTTGCTACAGGTATGTGCCTATATATACACATGAAAGTCAAAAGATGGGAGAGGAGAGGCAGATTGCATGATACTTTAATAATAGTTTGACTTTTAATAAATGTCATTGACATATTTTAAATTTGCAGAAAATTCAGCTGTTGCTGCAATAACAAATATCCTTAATGGTATCATATCAGGTTTCATGATCTTTTAGTGTGATGAGATAGTAACTGATATGTATACCAATGAATTACTAGAAGACCTAAAATATTAGCAAACCAGCCAAAATAGTCTACATATAAATTCAATAGTTCAAAACACTTGCTTTTGAGAATGTATGATGTTTTTCTCAAAATTGTTGGTGAATAAATAAATATAATCTAGTAATTTATCCATTACTATTTCACCAGGAAAACATTTCTAATAAACAATTTGAAGGAATGAGGTAAAGATAAAGGTGACTCATCCAAAATTCATAGTAAACCAGTGAGAGGGCTCAGTATATTTTATCAGTTATTCAATTCTTATTTAGTGTTGCAGAATTATTTAGAATAGTATGTCTGGTCTGAAGTTTAATAACATATACCACAATTTTAAATAGCTTTTCCTTCTATATAATCATATATTATTTAAGAATCTAAAACTGTGATTGTCATAATTATTCAGGTAATGTTTAATATGCAATAAGTGTACCTCAAACATTAATAAATCTACATTTTAGTCAATGAAAGAAAATTTGTGTTCCATAGCACTTAAAATATTTGTCCAAACTCTCTAGTGAATCAGTAGAATAAGTAGAACTAGGGCCAAGTTCATAATTGCATGCTTTCCATCTAAGGTCATGGGAGCACATAAAATTGCCTGATGAGTAACTGTTAAGGTGAGGCCACTGTGAAGTCTGAAGTTCCCATCTACAGAGAAGAGTGTGTGGAAAAATGCATAGACTTTGTAATGGTCAATTTTAAGGAATGGACTAATGAGTATTTTCTTTGCAAAAGAATTCAGAAGGTTTTCTGAGGTCATCTACAAATTTTTGAAAATAATCAATTCCTAAAGATACGGAGTCCTTATGTGTAAGAATGTATAAAAGGTGGTGATTATTTAAGGCAGATCTGTGTGGATGGGGAAGATCCAGGCTTTCAGTCACATCCTTAAGTTGCATGAAAAACATTACTAAAATATTCAGTGGAAACACTATGATAAACAAATTATAGGCTGAATGTTTGGTAAGAGAGGAACAGTTGTGGTGTGTGTCTCTGTGTGTGTGTCTGCCATTAAGGCAGGATGGAGATATGTAAGAAAGAGATTTGCCTATAAAAAATCACATTGAATGAGTTACTTGTCTGTATCAAGAATATGAATTTGGTCCATGACAATTGGACATAAGAAATATCCTGTTTTGTTTTCATAAGCAGATAAATCTAGCTGTAATTCTACTTGCCACAAGTTGTTAGAAACTCCATCTTATGGGCACATATGAGTTCTTTCCCTCTCCCCAGGATACACAAGATTCTGGGGAAGGGTTTATATGGTTACTGGAGGGGAATTTTTAGTCTATCGTGATCATTGATGAGATGTGCCTTGTCCAACCTCCGTTGGTCTTTTGGGGGTGGTAAACTCCTTTCATTCAGTGCTGAATATGGCCTTAGGAACTTTCCTGAAGTCACACCATTAGTGTCCTCCTATTCCTTTTTCACACGCGCGCACACACACACACACACACACACACACACTCTAATCATCCATAAACCAAGAGGCTCTATCTCTTGACTAGTTCTGCTTTCACTGGTGTAGTTTCCAGTCCCCTGTTGAAATGTCCACTACTGTTCATCTCCATGCATTCTTACTCAGTATTGAATTAGCATGTTTCTCTGTCCTTGGGTGGCTCTAGTTCTACATAGTCCACTTACAGCAACAACCTTTCATAATCACCCTATCTATCCACAGAAACTGCACAGTAATACTTTGTAGTAGTTTACCATACTGTGGATCATATAGAATATGACTGTCTTTGCCATACATTGGAGGCTATTTTCCACTCTTCCTGCCCATCCTAAAGCTGAGAGGGTCCACATCTTTGTACTCCTACATACTATTCTAAGCACACACTCAGCATCCTGCTTTCTTCTAGATTCTATTGGCTATCTTTGGAACAGCAACACAGGAGTTATGAATGATAAAGTCTAGACTCAGAATACACTCAGAATGCAAGACTTTGTTGGTTTGAACTCAGAAAAAATCCTTTTACTCATTATCCCAATAGTGAACATGAAGTCCACATTTTTATTTCCGTTAATTAATATCCTACGTTAGTAATGTTTGGTCAGTAGAATTTTTGTATGGTATATATTTGTATTTACAACCTTAGTTGGACCCTCAACACTACTTGAGAGTCTTTTTAATAATTTCTTAAAAATCTCTAAGTTCCTGAATAGTTGCAGCAAAACTTTTGTCATTTTTCTCAAGTCTTACCTTAATTTATGCTAATCTCAGCAGACTCTTACTATCTCCGAAATTTTCTATTTTACAAGAGAATTTTATAGCTGCTTAGTGACAGAATGACAAATGAATGTCCTCTTCTTCTATATCTTTAATTTTTTCCCCTCAGCTAATAAATACATGCTCTAGCCAGTTCAAGTCTTTCCACTCCATCTGTGCCCCTATTCCCTTCCAGCCTCCTCCAGAAGTCTGAATCATTAATAATCTTTCTGTATCTCCCTCCACACCAGCTCCTTTCCCTAGATGTGCTGAACTGTCTTTCACCCTTGAAATACAACAACTAAATTCTGGTGTGTGTTTTAGGGGAAGGTGGTGGGAAGACTTTTCCTTCAAATCAAAATCACACGTCTGAATCCATTCATTTCAGTTGTCTTAAAATATCAGTGTCTCCACTTCTACCTATTTCTGCTTCGTCTCTTACTTCTGAAGATCGTTGATAACATTTCTTTATCATCAAATGTAATGACCTTTCTTCCACCCCTATCCTGACTAATTGCAGATGTCATCTGCTCCCTCCTTGAAGATTCCCTCTTCCCTACATTTCTGTCACACTTCTCCCCTTGCTCCTCACAGCAAACTCTGCTGCAAACACACTGTAATAGTTTGAAGAGTCATGTTTTTTCACACCTCTTTACCTCTGCACATACTCTTCCTTCTGCTTATAACTTTCATTCTCTCATTTTATGCCTGGTGAATTCTTACCCCCGTTAAAGTTGTAGCTTCATTGTTGGTTCTTTTCTGAACCTCCCTTTTGCCTTCCCATCATGAACCCATCAAGAAGAATCAATCATTATGTTCTGCTGTAAATACTTTGCACTTTATAATGTCAGTGTTTACATTTTATTAAAATGTATGTGCTTGGTCTCCTCTACCAGAATGTTAACTCCTTAGGGGGAGGGACAAATCCTTAACATACAGCAGAGACTTTAGAATCACATAGACCATGGCTAAAACTTTGTTCATTTTTAGCTGAGTAATCTTGGACAAACTCTTTAATCTCACTAACTTCAGATTCCTAACCTGTAAAATCATTCTCACAAAGTATTGTTAAAAATTAAATGATTTTAATATTCAGGAAGTGAAAAGTGAAGTTTCAAAGAAATTTCAAATAAATGAATCATTAAGTGAATGAAACTCTGATTAACATAGCTGTGGATACACAGTAAACACTTGATAAATTTCTATTGAATAGATAGATAAGAGCTATTTCCTTTGTTTGAAAATTATTTACCTCCATCTTCTATATTTACCTTCTCCAATCATAGGAAATTCAAATCCCTCCTTTCACTCTGTTAACATAATGTTTACTTATAATTTATTCATTCATGTTACTACTTTCTAGCATGCGTATTTGGCATCATTGCTCTCACCAATTTTTTAACTCTATGAAATAAATGACATAACATGACTTCCTTTTCTTTTTAAGCAGAGACTACCCTGACACATAGTAGCAACATAATAAAAATTTATATATTTCAGTTGTAGCATGTTACTGAATCAGTTAAAACTAGATTTGAATGCATATAACTGCCATCCCTCCCACACATACAAAGTACTAACAAGGGCTTAAATAACATATGAGACTATAAGTGGGCTGATCTGAAATGGTGTGATGGTTCAGTGGTGTCAGGGGTCAAGGCTCTTTTTTCTTTTCTTACCTCATCACGTGGCTTCACCTCATGGTTTAAGATCTGCTGGAGCTCTAGGCATCACATCTTCATTCCAGCTAGTGAAAAGGATGGAGGGGGAAGGAGGGTCAGCTCACCCTTTAAAGCTGCACACAACACTTACCTGGGAGTTGCACATAAGTATGCTTGTCTTATGGCTCCATGGGAGAAAATTACTATTATGGTCATACCTAACTACAAGCAAAGGCTGAGGATGTAGACTTTATATTGAATAGTTATACACTAAAACATTACAGAGAAGCAGAGTAGAAAACTAGTAGTAGTTGCCACCATTTAAATAACAACAAAAAGATTATATTATTCTGCTATACTTCTCAGGTGCCCAGAAAAACATTTGGCCCAATGGAAGACTTATTACTACTTCTTTATATTTAGGACAAACTGTATAATTGGCTCTTTTTTCCCTCCTCTGAATTCTATGCTATAGAAGTATGAATATTCTTATACCCCAATGAATACAGCTAATTTAATGATGAAATTTAGAGCATTTCAATTTCCAGAGAGTTTTGTGTGTATGTATGTGTTAAGATAAACACTTTCTCTCACATTAGAATCTAAGTAAACAAAATGATATAGAATTCAGAAATATAAAAATTTTAAATAGGTTTTTAAAAAACTAATATCACATAGCAAATATTATTTAAAAAGGTGAAAATATGCTTCTAGAGTATTTCCTTAATAAAGCACATGAGTTTTCAAAATTAACATCAATAGTAAAATAAATGGAAAAAATAACTAAAACCAAAGATTGAAGTTTGTACTGCTTGGAGTATCTAATTTTTGCTGTTTTCTGTGCCATAAAGAAACTGAGTTTTTGGCTTAGCACTTGCTTGTAGTATCCATTTTGGAAAAGGGTGTATGCTACATCTGGCTTAAAAGATAAAAATTCAAATATAAATTACACTCATCAAACTAGTTTCATTCAATAAAAATTTTGGCATGTCTGTTATTTCCAGTTTTAGGCTATCCTTTATAAAAAGCCATTTTCAAACTATAACCATACAGAATTAACTCTAAGCTTTTTGTATGTCCCAAATCAGACATTGTGAAACTACTTCTTATAGCTCCTTAGCGACAGAATGACAAATGAATGTCCTCTTCATTGTAGTGAAAGATGACTGACTTAATGAGCCGTGTCTTACTTGTCAATTAAGTTTCTTCCTCTGTATGTCTCTTTACAGGTAAAGCAATTCCTTGAAACCACAGTTGTAGGGAAGAGAAAGAAATATATGATCCCTCTCTCTGCCCTCAAGGAGAATAGCCCTGCACATCAGATTCTAAAAGCACTGATTGTTCAAAATTACTATTTTATTATTAAAATTACTTACATGAGTGTATGTCAGATGAGTGTGTATCATGTACTAGTGTGTTCAGTCACTTTCCTTGACCATGGTTTCCTGTGTTCCCTTTGTTACTTTATGAAACACCATGTGACATGTTTTACTTAACTCCAGTCATTCAGAATCCATCATTAATATTCCACAAATGAAGAAAAATTAATGTTATGATCGTGGGAATATAGATCAAAGAAAGGTGGTCAGTTAGTGGAAATTGAAAAATAATTGTTCGTATTGCTTTAGGATTCTTATTATAAAGCTTATTAACACACACTTCTTTTTCTTAATAACTGATTGATATCTTCACAAGCATACATGATTTTTATTCTGGACAGAATTTCTTGTTTGGACATATTTATCATCATAGAGCTGAATGGAGTGAAAGAAGGTACATAAAATTAACAATTTTTAAAAATTTGAGTATAGAAATGTAAAATTATTTTTACTCATCATAAATTGATACTTTACATTTTTAAGATCATACCTTGTCTCATGATGTTTCAAACTTATTCCATTCTAAATATATTTAGATTACTAGGGAAAGCCTCAAGTAAAAATGATACTTTAAAACTATTACTTTAAAAACTTAGAGGAGTCCCCCCAAGTTACATTTTACTTCATTGATCTTTAGGTGGTAATCTGTATCTCTATTTCTGTGTTGCAGATTTTTTTTATGGCGTTAGAACCTCACAGAGTTCTAGGTTTAGAACTAAGTAAGGACTAGATGAATGAATGTGTGTGTGTGTGTATATATATATATATATATATTACAAACAATATGTAATTTTACTGTGGACTTATGAATTTATGAGCATACCAAACATTTTAAGTCTAATAAATACATTTTTCTTACTGTTGACTTATATCTATTTCAAGAAAAAAACCCTAGACTATTAAAATATGACCCTACCCAATTTTAATTGAGCAGGGTTTGTCATTGCTACCCACAACTGCATTGGTTTTCCATTGCTGTTAACAAATTATCACACATTCAGGAGCTTAAAACGACACCCGTATATTAGCTTGAAGTTCTGTAGGTCGGATCTTAGAGAGTAACTGGGCTCTCGGCTCAGCATATTACAAGGCCAAAATCAAAATGCCAATCAGGCAAAGTTCTTATCTGTAGGCTCCAGGGGAGAAATTCACTTCCAGGCTCGTTTTTGTTGTTGTCAGAGTTCAGTTCCTTGTGATTATAGAACTGAGGTCTCTGCTTGCTGACTAACTGTCTCTTGGAAGCCACTCATCTAGAGGCCATTCACCATCTTTGATTTGTGGCCCCTTTCACTTTGAGGCAAGCAATAGAGTATCAAATTCCTCTCATTCATCCAATCTCAGGCTTCTTTTGCAACCAGCAGGAAAAAAACTTTCTGCTTTTTAAAGGGTCACATCATGACATCAGGCCTACACAGGTAACCTCCCTATTTTAAAGCCAGCTCTCCCATTTGCTTAGCCTAAGCACAGGAGTAAAATCTATTAAGTACACAGTCCTGGAGATTATGGAGGGCATGTAGATAGGGGAGGGAAATTTGAGGGGCCATTTTAGGATTCTGTCTACCTGAACAACCTTCTTTTTTTTTACATTTATTTCTCATATGGTGCTCATTGGCCACTAGACTAGGTTGGTCGTAATTGCCATAGTACCAAATATAGCCTTGATCTTAATAATCACTACCTTTATTGTCATTGCTTTATTTAAATGTTCTGTCTTCCATTTTAAATTGTTAGCATGGTAATGCAAAGGCCTGATCTGGCTTCATCATAACTGCATGTTAACAATATTCTTGGTACCTAATCCTTTTCTGACTACACAAAATAGATGCTCAATAAATATGAGTTGAAGTAGGAAATGAAAGCAACACTAGAGAAATGCTGTTATATGAATGTCTTCCAATAAGCCTACTCTAATCCTTCTTCTCATGCTACAAGTGTCCGGTCGGATGTTACTTTTAAAGTTCATTGAAGCATTGTAGATGGGCTCCCCAGTTACTTCCGCTGTCATGAAGCTCTTTATTTACTTCCTATCTCATCATTTCTGTAATGTTTTTCTTTACTTATCTGTTTACCTGTTTACTGTCTGGTTCCTACTAGAACAAGATTTCATAAGATGAATACTTCATGCTTCATTCATCATTATGTGTCCAGAGTCTAAACTAATACCTGGTTCATAATGGGTGCTCAGCAAATACTGAAAGAGTGAATGGATTATGGCCTGGCAGAACAGTCCTACAGAGTTTGGATGTTATTTTTCATGGCACAAATAACCTGAACATTTAAAGCTCTCAAAATGCATTACAGAAGTTTTCCAACATTTTTTGACTATTATTTCAATGTTAGCCACTACAATCTGTAGTCTTTAATTACACAGTACATTACCTTTTGCTACCCCTCAGATCAAGAATGTTTTATGCAAATTAACTTACAAATTCAAGGCGACTATAGGTGAAATTAGAGATTTAAAAAATTTATTTCAATGTTCAAAAAGAGGGGGGAGGTAATAGTTACACCAAGAATTTCATATAATGAAAATGCTAATTTTTAATGTAAATTTACTTCATCTGGACATACTTCAATGTAGATTGCATTCATTTAGACATAATCATTTTTCACAAAGTACATTGGTCCTTTAGTTTGGTCTTTGATAGTTGTTTGTATTTTGAATTTTAAATTTAGATTAGTCAGCATCTTTCTATGTTTCTCTTTATGTTGTGCTGGAAATCCAGAGTAAAAACAGTATGACCCATATTACTATTTGTAAAGCGTTTTGAGCTTCTCAGAGCTTCCTGTGCCATCACCAGTTGTAACTCCAAGCATGTTCTCCTGTTTCCATTGTGGAATGGAAAGTGACAGTTTCTGGTACTTTGCAGCTTGATAAACTGTCTACTAGAAAATATCTTAATCAGCATAAATTTAGGTTGCTCTGGGTTCATTTTTTATAAGATAAATGTCCTGATGTAATTTTAGGTATCCTAAAATGTAATTATTTAGATAGGAACTGCAAGGAAATAAATCCTTGATTCATTTTCTTTTAAATCCTGAAAGCTCAGTACCCTAAATACTGCTTTGGTAGAAAAATCATTGACAGCTGCAGACTACCGCCACTTGAGACAGATTGATAAATGCACAACAACTTTTAAAAATCTCCATTCATTATTTATTAGTAATTATCTTCTACTGGCTCTTCTGTCAACACTTACCCATTGGTTTATCAAATTAACTGATTAATGCCAAATACCATTCTAAGGCTTTTGCTTAAAACAGTAAATTTTAGATACTGTCATGGATATATATGTTATGCAAAATCTTGGAATTTTCCTATCTTATGAAAAATGGCTGAATTTTCATTTATCTTTTGATTTAGGCCTTTGCTTTCTGCCAACGCATACACTTCTGCATCTTTCCTCCACCCTCATAATTTGCTCATGGTGAGAAAACTTTCTTTTAAACTCTCCTCTTTCAAGGATATCTTGTACTGTCCTCTTTGTGCCTCCTCTCTACACTCTGTTTCCTTCTATTATAGTCCCTATGAAGTTTTGGAATAATCACTTCCTCACATATCTGTCTAATTCATTCTCTCCCTTTCCTCTAGTTTATAAATTCAGGCACTTAGAATGAAGACACTAGCCCTCAATAAGTAATAAAGGAAAACTGGCCAACCAAGATTAAATCATAATAGTCATCTCTCTAATTAGGCAGATACTTTTTAGCTCTTATTCCGAATTCCATATTAGCTTTTAACCAATAGAGTAAGTACTTTTTTGAGAGGCTCTCTTTATGAAAATATGTAATAGATGTCTTCACTTTCATCATTGTAACTGTGCTAGGGAAAAGATGTCTTCATTTTATGACTCTGACATATGTTGGGAAGTACAGGTGGAAATCCAATATTGAAGGACTTTAGAGTGGATGTTTGCTGTTTTTGGTACCCAGGGAAGGAAGACTTTTGAAGTCAATCAGTGTATCTTTGGTATCCTGAGATCACTGCACTGTGGATGTTATATAACAAAGATCTGTGACCTCAATTATAGTAAAAATGATTCATCTTCTATTAATGTCATAACCTTAGCAAAATTTTAGTCTTTCAGTTCAAATGATCAAAGAACATACATAATATGGTTAGCACTGAGGCTAGTAAATACTTGTTTCTAAATGGAAACTGTTGAGGTGAGCGTCAAGATGTTTCTAATGAGACAAATAATGTTGACTAGTTACCTAATATTTCTATCCACAAATTATCTAAATTCAAAGCTAAGGTATCTGATCACTAGTGTTTTATAATAGCAAGCATAGCTGCCATTCAACATAAATCTTGGTTGACTCTGAACCCAGCAAAAGATCAACGTATTGAAGCTTTTTTTAAAAAAGTCTGGTGAAAGATATTTGGGTTGTTGACCAAAACTTCTTGGTAACTTCCCATGGGAAAAGAAGTGCTTTTGGAGGACAGTTTGAAAAGCTTGGCATATGCTGACACTTTGTTACAGTCTTTTCAATAGCAGAATCATTTCCAGGCCACCAGACACAGTGAATAATTCCTGAATGTGCTACATGTGGTGTGGCCAAGATGACAGTACTGCCATCTGGAATAATAACAAAATTTCCTCAAAACAGACATCCTTTATGGACAGATAACTCATGCAGATCATGTGTCAAGGGCTTCATTTCTTTAGACATTTCCCCACTGGACTTTGCAGTTACAAGCAGAAGCACATTTACTGCAACAGAATATTACAGATAAGAACTACATAAACCACACCCTATTGCCTGTTTGTATTTATACATTATTAGGAAGGGTACAGCATCCACTGGTTTTTAGAAAGAGGTATTCAGTTTTTTCATCAAATACGAAAAGGTCACATTATCTTTTGACATGGAAAAGGAGGAAGTTCGCTGGTGACTGGGACATCACAGACTAGAGGAGACAATGGTAATAACCTGGAGCAACAACCACTAAGAGATCTTATCTCACTGTATAACCAAACATTAATGCAGCAGTTCATCACAAATCCTAATTTAATTGCACTTTCAATAGCATTATTTTATTGTCTCTTGTAACTAGTTTACCTTTCTTCCTGGAGCCCTCAAGTTTATTTTATATCCCCCTATTGATTTTTCTTTCATGCTCTCTTTATTAATGAATTCATTATTTGGAGATTTTCAAGTATTTTGCTAAATTGAGCAACTTTCTGTATGTTCAATTAATATAGAAGCTAAAGGATCCAAATATATACATCTGATTGATTAAATCAGGGGTGAGCTTCATGGTTCTCTGACAGGTTGGATTGGTTCTTATCATTCCTGAAATTATTACCACAGCACCCTTAATGCTCCAGCTAGCCATTTTCAAGAACTTCTGCCTTTGCTGTGATGAAATTTATTAAGTCATTTCTTTTTCTCTACTGTGAAAGAAACCCTGCCATAAAATTTAATTCCTCAGATGACGTTCAGAGACAGTGTCTAACATAGGGTTGTTTGAAATAAGCTATTGAACAACACAGTTTGTTTCCTATTTATAATTAACTAAAATGAAACAAAAATTGGGTGAAAGAAAATGTACAGAAGGCTACATGAAGGAAAACTGTGAAACTTAATATTCTTCAGGTTGTCACCAATTATCTTTGGCTGTAACTTGCTCAATCCATAAATATATGTGTGAAATCTTGCCTTTAGACATACATGTCTGATCCTTACTATCACAGTCCCTTTTATAGAACTGGTCTGTGATACTGTGTCTAGATAAAATATGTTGTGACTCTGTTAGTACAGTTTCACCAAAAATAGGATGCTCTGTTTTTCTGGATGTTGGAAACTTACCTTGAGAACATTTATGTAGTTCATTCATTATGCTGCATAATCAGCCTACTATTCCCTTTCCCAGTGGCACAGATGACACTGATAATGAGGAATTAGATCTAAACAAAATTATGAAAAGTTCTAAGCAGCATTCCACTTACATAGAAAACATATTAGCATAAAAATTATATAAATATGAAAGGAATAAGAAATTTTTTACTTATTAACAATTTACAGTATACTAGCTGATCATTATTTCAATAACTGGTTACTTTATACAATATGAACTTATATATATGATTATATATTATAAATAGTTTTATAAAGTAATAGTAATTTATTATATTTGCTTTGATAATATGCAACAAATGTGTGTTTAATACTTTCGCTGCCAAGTTGATAGAAAGCACATAACAAACTGTCACTGTATTAAACAAATTCTAAGGGAGTTATGTATATATCTGCTTTAATATATTTGAGAATTAGCATTTCATTTATTGAATTTAGTGTAAAATACAAACTCTTTACCATGGACCATAAGTCCTGTGTGATCTGGCTTCTTCCCAGACTGATTTCACCCCATCATTTTCTCATTTATTTTCCAGGCTTTAGCCATCATGGCTATCTTTACATTTCTCGGACAAGAAATGTCTCCAGGAACATTTACGGAACACAAGATAATAGCTTGCTTTTTCCTTCCGCTTAGATAAAAACCTTCCACTCCAGATCTCCATATAGTAGGTCTCAAATTAAATTTCACCTTTGCCATTCAGTCTTCACTGAAAATCCAGTAATGTTGTCTCCCAGAACTCCTTTCTATCCCACGCTTAATGTTTTTTATTATTTTTGAAATTATTAGCTATTAATATATCTTCTTGTTTATTGTCTTTCTCCCTCGCACCAGCATGTAATTTGCACAAAGGCAAGGACCTTATCTGTTTTATTTAATACTCTATTTATTCTTATGCCAAGAATAGTATTTGGTAATAAGACATTTAATATATTTCTTTTGAATAAATTAAGTGAGTAGCTGAATGAATAAGCACATGTTTGAGCCATAAACCATATGCCTTTTAAAGTGTGATTATCAAAAATGACAGGCCAGAAATACTCTTGTTTAAAAATATGTAGTACACACTGTGAGACTGACAATATGATCTGCAAAAAGAAAAGAAAAGAAACATCATTATCATACACTACTGTTAATTTATTACTTAAAATTTTAAAAAGAAAAAATAGATATTATAAGTTTCAAACAGCACTAATAGTAAATTAAGAAACCTTGATAGTTAATTAAGTTGTTATTCATCCACAGAATCAAAGACAAGATAATGCTTGAAGGACCCTCTTGGTCTAGGAAACTTTGAGGAATACTGCGCTTGTGTTGAGGGAGGTTGGGGATAGGGTAGTGATATATCGTGAGGAAGTGTTGTCAGAGCTTCAGTGGGGTTTTGTAGTCCATCATCACTTACATTGCTGATACAGACCTGGATGACCTTACCTGTTGCCTGTCTGACATACTCTTACCCACCAGGCTGTTGCTTCTACTTTATCATCCCCACATTGCTTCCTACAACTTTTAGCTATTTAAATGTTGCATTTAGTGTATCAGTTTACATTCCCCCACCCACTAATTTAGTGTATCTGCCTCTCCTTCTCTATTAAGATCTATTTAAAGGTAAAAACTTATTTTTATGTTTTTATTGCCTTGTTCCATGCCTAGGAAATAAGTTCCCAGTGGGTGTCAGTAAACTAGGTACTTAGTTTTTTATAAAAACAAATGTTTTTTAAGAACCAAATGGTGTTAGGAATCTTTTGTTTTCCTTTCTTTGACAACAAATTTACATACTGTTTTGCATGTCACCATACTATGTCAACATGTAGAGATTCTGTTTTTAAAAAAACTGTAAATAATGGCTCAATCAATTAACCATATACACCATGTTATTGTGTGTTCCCTAAGTGTTCCTGGAGATATTTATTGATGTCTTTGAAAGGTAATACACATGGCTTCTTTTAAGATTACATTTTAAAAAATTAAAAAATATTATATTACTCTACTTAAATAGCAAAAGCATCATGGATAGTTAAATTTTTTATTAATAAGTGATTGAATTTTGAACTCATGGTTTAGCCCATTGTGTCTTACAATTTCGGAGTAATAACTGTACAGAGTGGTAATAGAACAATTTATCAGTGCAAAGTCATTGGTGAAAAATGCTATTGGTTCTCCTTATTTGCAATTAATGAAATGCTTTGTTCACTAGAGTCAGTGAAGAAAGCTGGAGTGAAATATGTCAAAAGTTAACAAGAGGAGTCAGCTCGGCTGCTACGTTCAAAGACAATATTATAAGATAAGCAAAGAAGACAGCATAGCCCCATACATTAAAACTAAGAGTGCTGATGCTAATTTAGCACTAGTACTCCTATAAATGAAAGATGGGAATCATGAACATATACTTGAGCAAGTGATTCTGGAACTCCTGAAGTGGAAAGGAGTTTAACTGAATTATTTTTTGAATTCCAAAACTTTAGAGAAGTTAGTAATTAATATGTTGGTAACAGGCTATCAATAAAATGGGTTCTTAATGCTTTATGATTCAATAGAACTTTCAAAAACCCCATGGTCTGGAATCTGGGGTTTCTATTCTACTGGATTTGTTATTATCTGAATTATTGGAAGCTCCATCTGTACAGAACTACCTAGATGTCTTGCTAGATATCTGCAGGAGGTACTCAAAAATGTTTAGAATAGAGTATCATATACAATAGACAAACCATAAAATGTGAATCGTAGAATGATTTAACAGATAAGGAATTTACAGCTCAAAGGGTAGCGGTTCTAAAAATTCAGTTTATCAAATTCCTGGGCCCCTTCTCACAGCTGGTTGAGAAGGCTGAAGTTTGGACCAGAAGAGTTTGATTCAGGTGGTAGATAGATAATACTGAGAGGTATGTTTTTAACGCACAGCATGCAAGTCAGCTACTTCCTAGTTTAGTGTATTTTTCTTGCTCCTTAAATTTTGAATATGACATTTACAACCTGTTAGCTCCAATACTTCTTTCAATAGAGCTACTATAAAACAGTGTTACTTTTGAACCATGAGGCTTAAGTATGTAGAATTTTCATAGAGCAAAGTTATTTGGAAAAAAAATACCCTTACACAACAATGCCACAACAAACCTAGAGCATATTAAGTTACAAAGCAGTTGATTCCCTGCCAACTGCAGCTTTTAGAGAATTTGGTTATCTTGCTTCTGCAACTATAAATTTATTTACTTAAATACTTACTCTCTAAAGATTTCCTTCCTCTGCCAATTTAAAATTCAAGTAACATAGATGAGTGGAAGATTGAAATAGAAACAACTAGGCTATTCTTTCTCTTTTAAAACATCAAAGGCAATCAGTTTGTTGATGTAATTTGTGACTAATTTCTAAAACATGCCATCTTTACAGTAGTTTGTATTTTATTTTTGGATAAATTATGTTTGACATGTAGATGTAAGAGCAAAGGAAAACTACATTTTACATAGTGTGTGTGTGTGGGTGTGTGTGTGTGGTGTATCTTGGAATAGAGACTACATTTTATGATGTACTCTGGTAAAACGTTATGCTAATTTTATGAGCTAACTTCTAAATAATATGTCAAAAAATAGATTGTCAGGTACATCTTAACATTTATCAAGAGTAGTTGCTGGAATTTTTCTTTCTATATGGCTTAAAAGTTGTGTCAAAAATCTGTTTTTCAAATGGGGAAATGTAAGCTACAAATTCCAAATAATTTTACTCTTTTCTATGTCCCTGTATTAGGAATGCAGTTTTCTGAGGCCTCTGAAGAAAAGTAAATAATTTAAAATTTAATAAAACTGTGAAAGCAATATGTGTAGGTTTTCCACTCTGTTTCTTCCTCTCTCTGTAGGGGAAGATTTTTCATCTGACAGATTAAAAACATTAGATTACATCCTGGTTACGGTAATTACAGCTTACTGGTGACATTGTCATTAGCAGAGCAATCCTAATGTCTAATTTATAGCAGTGTCATAAATGATTAATTCAAGATGTTTTTTTGAAAATCTATTTATTTATTTATTAAAGTATAGTTGATTTACAGAGTTGTGTGAGCTTCAGGTGTACAGCAAAGTGATTCAGTTATACACATACACACACACATATATTCTTTTTCATATTCTTTTCCATTATAGGTTATTATAAGATACTGAGTATAATTCCATGTGCTATAAAGTAGGTCCTTGTTGGCTATCTATTTTATATATAGTAGTGTGTATATGTTAATTTGATCATTGAGTGTAATCATGATGAAATGAGTTGGTACTCACAATAGAACCTTTTGGCTGCCGTTAAACATGAGACTGTACCTAAAAAAATATTTAAGTAGTTCTGATTTAAAAAACAAAACAAAACAAAACAGCAAATTGTGGTCAAGCAGATGCTAAATAAACTGATTAAAGGTTGCTGTTAGAAATGACCAAAGAAACTTGTAATAGTTTGAGTGCTCATGTATGCCTTAAGTCTGAAAAGGGCAGAGATCTAGCCCATCTTTGTGTCCTTAGTGTTCAAACCAAAGAGGCCTAAAATATTTATTTCTAAGTGTATACATGGAGGAATGAATAAACAATGTGAGCTACCCTGACTTACAAGGCTCAGTATTATCTCACCCTGACAACCTGTGGCTTTCTCTTGTGTCATACTCATCTCAACCACACTGCAGCCATACTGGTCAGCTTTCTTTTCCTTGGATATGCCAAGCTCCTTCCCATCTTTTATGTGTTCAGTTTTCTCTCCTGAGATACTCAGAACATAGTTGTTTCTCATCATTTAATCTCCCCTATTTACAAAGACACACTAACTTCAACTATCATCTGAAATGTGTGTGCATTATATAGATTATATGTTGTATATTTTCTCTGTTATATATATAGTATATATAGATACAGATTAGAGATTATATATTTACTATTATATATATGTGTGTGTGTGTGTATGTGTATATATATATATATAAAATGATACAGGAACTTTGTATCATACTCACTCTGTATGTAAAACAGGGCTTGGCTTATGTATGTAGGTGCTTTATAAGAATGCAGTGAATAAATTAATGCTGTGAAAGTGTTTCATAAATTCTTGAGTGCTCCTGATAGCTTACTCTTACAGAGAAGAATTGAACATTGTGAGTTAGATATGTATTTATTTTAGTTTGTTATTTTTAATAAGGAATAAATATAGTTAACAGGAATGATTTTAAAAAGAATTAACAGAGGGCATTCCCTTTTTAAATAATATTTTATCTTGAATAGTAGGGGAATAAATGAAGTCTTTTAATGCTTGGAAATTGTTCTATATATTACATGTGATAAAAGGAAAAAAAAATACCACCACCAAGGAGAGGGGAAGGTAATACGCAGTAGATTTTGCAACTTATTATAGGGTGCCTAAACATGTGTGACAGAAGTTGTATGTGTGTAACTGTGCTCCATTTATCTGTTTAAATTGTGACAGAAAACAATATAATAGGACAAACTTATGATAAATCAGCCCCAAATAATCCCTAGTGTCTTTTGAACAATTTAGGAATATTAAATAAAAAATCCTTTCAAACTTTTCCCCCTCTTGCAGTATTAGGTGAACTGACAATATTTAGATAGAAAGAAATAGAAATAAAAGCATTCTGCCCTGGAGTTTTGATGTGTGTGGCTTCTCATCCTGTCTTAAACATTAACTTGTTGCTTAACCTTCAGACCTCAGGGTATTTTTACATGTAAAATAAGAAGCTTGACCTCGATGACCTCTAATATGATAGTATTGTATGATTCTATTAAATATAGTTGGGATCATTGATTAAATTTATTTCAAGTTAGTTTTCAGAAGTTTCAAAACCATGGTCTAATATTTAATTTTTGCCAATTGTACCCTTGGGCTTCTTGTTGGCTGTTGTGTGAGTGTGAAATACTGACCCCAGTGAATCAAAGGAGCGAGCTGTATATAGTCTGGGGAAGCTGATATAAGAAGCCAACAATTTAGACCTTGATGTTTTATACTCTCTTTGGATAGTGACAAATATGAAATTTTTTTTTTTTTTTACATTTAACTTTCTAAGGAAATAACTAAGGTTCCAGACTCCAACGATTTAGAGAAACACTGCAACAAAATGTACAGAAGTTGGTCTTGGTTTCATACTGTACAAGATTCAGGGAGAATGATATTGTCTAATGTTTTCTAGGGACAAAAATGATTGTGCAGTTGAGATGCAAAATGCATTTGACTACTGTGAGGAGTTCTTTCTCTTGATTTTCTTTGTTGTTTTGGGGAGAGAAGATACATACTAATAAATTTGTAGTGGGATTTGTGTATAAAAAGCAAGAAACTATCCAAGAAATCCATGGTCGAGGGGTTTACTGTGTGTGTGTGTGTGTGTGTGTGTGTGTGTGTGTGTGTGTGTGTGTATATGTTAAATTTTGCATTTAGTTTCATAAGGAAGCAAGATTCTGAAAATGGTTCTCAAAGGAACTTTTACTTATATTGACTTATTTTTCAATAAGAAATTACATGATTCCTTGCAATAATTATGGTGAATAATTTATTAAGATGAAATGAAAATGTATGTGAAACTCCAGTATTACTTTCTTATTATTAGTATTCATTTTTAACATGTTTAAGGAAGAATATATCTTAAGAGAAAGAAGAATGTATGGAAGGCTGTAATGCGCAAGGAGGCAGATAAAAGGCAATTTAGTAAATCAATGAAAATTTTAGATCTCATCTTTAAAAAAAAATAAGCAAAATGAAAGAAACAAAAAGTGGATTTATTTATATGAGTCTCCACAAAGGAGAAAAAATATGCATAATTTCATGGTTTACTTATCTGTGGTAAGGAGAAATCTTGTTCAAAATTCTATCTAAAAATATTCAGAATTGTGGAATAGCATGCTAGAAATTGGAATTAACTAGTTGAAAGTTTAAAAATAAGCATATTTATCTTGGATTTGAAATCATATTAATAAATGCAGCATCAAAAAAGTGTAGTATGAATAATAACAGATACACACAAAAATAAAGAAAATAAATTGGGATATAAAAGAGCTCAAATTTCATGAAATAAAATTTGGTTTGGTTTGGTTTTATTTTGCTTATTAGGGTCATAAGTCCTGGATTATTTTTGTTATTGTATTATTTAATTATTTTTATTTAGGTTGAGGTCTGGGGAGGTAATTAGATTTATTTATTTTTAGAGGAGGTACTGGGGATTAAACCCAAAACCTCGGGTATGCTAAACATGCATTCTACCAATTAAGCTATCCCCTCCCCCTAGTCCTGGATTATTTTTGTTTTGTTTCTTTGTAATAATAATTATAATACAAAATCATTTACAATTTTATCTTGTTAAGTTATTTAGTCCTATTATATTATGCAGTTTTCATATCCAGTGAGGGAGACAGAACAGATTGTACTAACCTTTATGTTAAGAATGAAGTAATTGCAATTTAGAGAAATTAAATAGCTTAAAAAATCTAGTCAGTTGAAATTCTAGGAGTCAGCCCAGCTGTTGTTTTTCCTAAGTCCAATTTTTTTTTACAGAACCACAATTTTCAAAAAATAGTTTTAATGTTATATTAATTATTAAGTTTGGATTTGAAATTCTGATCTTATTCTAGCTTATGCTTGACACTCAGTTCTTAATTTTTACCTCTAGGTTAATATTAGATTTATAAAAGACAAAAATTTAAATGTTTCCATTGTCAAATGTCTTACTTACTTGGAGCTGAATTAACTTCTTACTATGCACAGATAAAAAAAGAGTGTGGAAAGAATTATTGCTGAATTTGATGCTAGGTTAATTTCCTCGAATTCTTTTTATTAACCAGCCCTGTCCTAAAACTCCTACTCCCTATTCCTCTTACATCTATTACTAGATGTACTGATAGAATGGAAGGAAGGAACCATTCTCAACTGTGAATTCTCAGTCTTTGATAGTCCAGATATCTTGCTGCATTTATCATCGATACTGTCAAAAATTTGACACTTTTGTAGCGGTCTGTGGCTGATTTAGCCTAGGTTGCCTTATTTATTGTGGCTTCAGATAGTGCAGTGTCTCCCAGTTAGACTGTAACCTTTTCATGAGCATGTGATTGAGGGAGTATCCTTAGTATTAAGCAGACGCTATGTGCTCAAAAGAAACTTGTAGATTATATTTACTAGCTAAAATGAAATGATTAAGATAGCATCCTACTCATTAGTCTTTAGTAAATTGAAATAAAATATAATATCTTCTATTGTTTTAAGTGAGTATCGTGTATATTTCAATGGTAGTAAAAATGGTAAAAAAAAAAATACAGTTAAAATCAAGTTCAGTATAACTTTTATGACACAATTTTAAACATCCAAAATTTATTCAGTTCCTGTCATGCTTTCCATTATTTTTGAAAACAAATTAGTAATATCCAGAAAACTTTAGAAAGTAATTGCAACATTTGTATGTATGAATAAAGACTAGAATTTAAATATGGAAGCTATAAAAAATGTCTCTTTTGTCCCATATGAAAAGGCAGCACATCATGAGGATTTGGGGGACTCTGCTTGAGAAGCTGACTTGTAGACATAGAATAATTTAACTACAGTTGCTGTGAATTGAGTTACAGTGTTACTCAGAGGATTCTGTAACTCTTCAAAGATTTTTCTTCTAAATGCTGATTTATATATTTCAAACTGTTTTACTTTCTTTTCTCAAAAGCTTTCTGATGTAGAGTTGAGACTTTTTAAAATTGATGTTTATAAACATTGAAATGATTTTTAAACACTTTAGGCAGAATTCTAATATGTAATCATTAAATTGATAACATTTTTAACTGGAAAATAATCAGAATTTATCAGAAGGTTGTTCAAAATTATGGTAAAATTTTATATGTACTAGGAAACTTAATGTCCCAAGAAAAGGATATTTCATAAAAATAAACATTCTCAAGCAAGGTGGTAAAATAAAGATGGAATACAACATGATATTTTATGGTAATACAAGAATGAGCATTTGAAAAAAGTTTAATAGATGTATGTTAATTTTATTGCATTTTAGAAATCTGTAGCTATAACTTTGAAATATTATTTTGAAAAAATGTTAGTAATAGCATACAGATATGTCACAATATATGTAGGTGGGCTTAATTTTGACAGACATTGATTTAGAACAGTATATTTACCTTATAGATGAGGAAACTGAGATTCAGAGAAGTTAAATGAATTACTCCAAGTTAGTTTGAGGACAGAGATTTAAATAATGTTAAAAACAAAGATCATAGCTATTTAGAATAAATAGAAATGACATTTTCTAAGAGTAATCATTAAGCATTTACTGAGAACTTACATGTATTGTAGGGTGTTGTGATGCATATATCTTTTTTTTTTTTTTTTTTAAATCACCATCTTACTTTCCTGGTCTTGTTAGGGAAAGTTCTTTCTTTAAAGTCATTTGAAATAGCAGAGAGTACCTTTACTAGGGTAAGGGACCATTTGGTACTCTGAAATTTCATCCAAAAGTGTACAATGTTCTCTTACCAATATGCCTGCAGTACTTCGAATTTCACTCATCCTCCTATATACCTAATACTATAAATGTGAAATTATAAAATATTTGGCTTGTTGCTTTCAAGTCATTTAATCCTGTTAACTTGCAAATGGATCTCTTTGGAATGTGTAGTGCTTCGTACCTCATGTTAAAATTACTCATTTTGGCAAGATATGGGTTCTCTGTTTTGGACACTTTAAAAATTATCAAAACCATTTTTTTCATGGTTTTTCTTTACAGATCAACCATATCAATACACATTATATCTACTAGAAAAATCTGGTAAAATTAATGTTCCAGTTTCTTTACCACCAGAGATTCTAATTTATTAGGTTTTACTTTTTCAAGTGGAAATGGGGAATCTGTAATTTTAATAAGCAGCAAGCTAATTCCAATGTGGGTAGACTGCTTTCAGAAATATTGGTCATAAATTATTAAATATAGAGTCATAATAGACATTGTTGAATTGAATTAATCCTTTGAAAACATGTTTGTGAACTTTTATTCAGTGCTATTTTTATTGCATTTTTCCAAGTAGAAGAGAACATCTTATTTCAACATCCATCATCAATGAATTATTTTTTGTGTTTGAAATATCTTAGGTGTGCACATTTATAAGAAACAGAGCACATTTAATTTTAAGAAATTCATTAAAAGATTTACATGCTAAATTCCAGCAACTCAATCTAAGTATAGAATCTTAACAGGAAGCTTAAATGACAAGGAAATGAGAAAGAATTTTGTCTTATTATTCCTTGTTGAATGGAATTTTGCAGTCCAAGGTTAGTATACTCTGTTTAAGATAGGGAGTTGCATATGCAGTTTTCAAAGGTCCATTTTGCTCCCAGGTGATACTTTTGTATTTGAAAGGAATACGTTTAGTAAAGAGCAAAAATAGTCACCGTTTTGTTTTCTCTAAAAACAGAAAATCTCAGTATTTTCTAACTTCCTTATTGGTTCTGGGAAATAATATGTGGCACTGAAATAACTTTGCAACTGTTCTGAGTTGATGCAAGATGTGTACCAGTTGAAGAATGAGGACAAACAAAGCTTCATTTATCAAAAACAAAATCTTCAAAATGTTGTCTTAGTTCACAACACATTCTTTTGTAGAACAAGGGTTAAGTTATCCACTTCTGCATTAGCCCGGAAGTACAGTTTATTCTTTTATTGTCAGCTACTTCCCTTCCTTATCAGAATTTCCCCAAGAAGTCCATTAGTGTGCCCTGTCACTATGAAAACCATTCAGACCTGCAGAGTGGCTTTAGGTTCATGTTGATAGATTTATACCACACCTTCAGTGACAAAGATCGTATATCCTTAGCTACTTCATAATTTGGAGGACAACTTAAGATTTGAAGATTGGAAAGGCTTTGTATATTTTGCTCTCCTTAAGCTTTTAATCCTCAATATATTAACTTTTTTTCAGATGGATTTCATAGACTTGGAGAACAGAAAACAAAACTATCTGGCACTTTCTGCTCCCCAGATATCTCTGAACAGTTCAGTAGTTTGGGTACAAATACTTTATTTGTGTTATTCAAAATAAAGACTTAAAATTTAGAAATTGGAGGAGAAAGACACAGACAACATGGCAGTCTTGATTGACGTAACTGGGTTAGATGCTTCCACAGGGAAGAGTTTTTCAGGAAGCAGTTAGATACCTACTTGCACAAGTTGATTTTAACAAGGCTGTCATTCTAACAACAACAACAAAATTCCTTCCTACTTTTTCTGCAATGAAAATTAAGTTTCCATTAAAAATATTTTTATACAGTATTAAGAGGCTGTTTTACTCAGTCATCTTTCAAATATCTGCATCACACATCCCCATCAAAGGATGGTGATGGTAGGTTAGAACAATCCAGAAAAGCTAATACTTTGAAGTAATTTAAATACAGCCCTGTAGTACATTTAATTAATTTCAGTAAGTTTAGTTTCTTGTTTATTTAGACTATTATCGATGTCCATCATTTGTTGACCCTCTGGCTAGGGGATAAGGGAAAAGAGAAAATACCTGGACACTGGGTTTGAACTTAAACTATCTCTATTATCATTAAGATGAGTTCTAGGATGTTTTTTACTTCTGTAGGATGTGTCGTTTGTTTAATATTTCTCAGTTATTTTTTAAAAGCAAAGCAGACACATTTATTTTGTCTGCACGTTAATAAATCTCCTATACTGAATTGCATTTGTCTTTCTACTTTTAATATTCATGGATTCATTTTTTAGCAAGTATTCATTGAATTCTTAATTTGTATAAGATATAGTGATATAGGAAACACTCCCTAAGCTCAAACTTTACAACCTAGTTTTAAAGAGATGACATACATACAAATAAAGCAGATGAAGATAACATGTATTAAATGTCATAGAGAAATAGGAAAAAGTTTTAGTAAGAGTTCAAATGAGGATGAGCTCACTTCAGGCAAAATCCTATTATTATAAGCCTGTGGGGCTATCCAAATTCTGTCGGTGTACTTAATGTTATTTGGTGCTTTGCTGTTCACCAAGCTCTGGGGGAAATGACATTATATTAAATTAATTACCCTTAATTAGTATAATGATCCTCTGGCTTTCTCTAGTTCTTTATCTTATTTTGACATCAAATTATTAAAAAGTTATAGAATTGTCTATATATACATTCCAATAGTGATTTTGTTTAATGTAAATATATACGAATAAAGACTGGAAGGAGGGATGTAAAATATGGTGATTTTATTTTCAAAATCATCAATGATAATTTTTCTTATATATATACATATATATTTTTTTAAGTAGAAAATGTAAGGTTTTGATATCTTGACACTCTCAATTGGGGAGACAGAAATTACTGACATGACACATTTTTGTGGTTAGTTGACCCAAATAAAATGACATTCATAACAGTGTTTTTCATAGTACTGAGAATTAAAGGGAAGAAATGCAGTAAAGTAACTAGCACCACACCTGGCACAGTATAAGCCCACAATAAATCTTAGCCTTAATAATTATTACTGATTTTATCTGAACACTAACGTCATACAAAGTGCAAGGGCAAAGTTTAGCTTGTTCTCCCTTTTGTTTTCTGCCATAAAAAACAGTGGTTTTACTGAACATGCGTACCACTGCTTGGCACTCAAAAATCAACACTTGAGGAATCTCCATACCATTTTCCATAACGGCTCACCAAACTACACTCCCACCTACAGTGAAGGAGGGCTCAGTTTTCTCCACACCCTCTCCAGCATTGATTGTTGCAGACTTTTGAATGTCAGCCATTGTGAATGGTGTGAGGTGATACCTCACTGTAGTTTTGATTTGCATTTTTCTGATAACTAGCAATACTGAGCATTTTTTTCTTGGGCCTATTCATAGCAGCACTATATACAATAGTCAAGACATGAAAACAACCTTAATGTCCATTGACAGATGACTGGATAAAGAAGTTGTGGTATATTTATACAATGGAATAAAAAAAGAATAAAATAATGCCAATTGCAGCAACATGGATGGATCTGGAGATCCTCATTCTAAGTGTAGTAAGCCAGAAAGAGAAAGAAAAATAGCATATGATATCAATCATATGTGGAACCAAAAAAATAAGAAGAAGAAGAAAAAAGACACTAATGAACTCATCTACAAACAGAAACAGACTCGCAGACATAGTATACAATCTTATGGTTATTACCGGGGGGAAAGGTGGAGGAAGGGATAAATTTGGGAGTTCGAGATTTGCATATATTAACTACTACATATAAAAATAGATTAAAAAACAGATTTCTTCTGTATAGCACAGGGAACTATATTCAGTATCTTGTAATAACCTTTAATGAAAAAGAGTATGAAAATGAATATATGTGTGTATGTGTATGACTGGGACATTATACTGTATACCAGAAATTGACACATGGTATCTGACTGCACTTCAATTAAAAAAAAGAAAAGAAAAAAAATCAAAATCGAGAGAGGTAAATGTTGGTAGAAAGGAAAGTTGCTTTTACTCACATACTGACAATCTGCAGAGATGGTGAACTCAGTGTCCACAAAATAACCAACTGTGAGGTTTCTGCTCAGCCATGCAAGTTTAAAGGGAAAAGGGGAAGTAATCTCAGTTAATCATTGAGATAGGGGGTCAGAGTCATCGCCATTCCCTACTGCATATAGGCTTGTTGTGAAGGTATGTTGACTTCTTTGATTTTTTTTTCTTTAGATGTTATCTTGTTCACACAATTTGTTAATGAGATTACTGAAAGGGAAGCTAGGGGACAGACCTGGTCATCTGTTAATTACTTATTCTTCATTCCTACTTCTTTGATGTAGGAAAGAACCATCAGTGTAAGCAAGGTATTATGTGATTAAAAGATCTGAAAGCTGTGCTAAGGTCGGAGGTGAGTAGAGCATGGGGGTGTCTGGTTTAAGGTTAGTGACAAGACAAAAGAAGCCTCCTGCAGAGAGCTCTTTCCTCCCAAAAGCTGCTTCACTTGTCAGAACATCATTTCATTTCTGTGGGATCATGGGCAAAGGCCCATCCTCTGCAACTTCTTCATGCTGAAATCGGGCCCCATATTCTTAGAGTGGAAGATGTCAACATAGAGCTGTAGCATCTCTTTGCTGACAGTTGTAGTTGCCCATTTACGTATCTGGACAGAACAAGTTACAATTACTTTAATTCTCACAAAGACACAGATTATTATGAGCAATAGTGTTAGTCTTTTTCTCTTAAGGCCAGTTCTTGAAATTATGCTAGCTATAAATTCAGTACTGCTCAAGATGGAACAGTTTATGTCATGGCTACAGTCTAGTCTTTATGCAGTTAACTTTTTTCCCGCTTGTGGCAGTTACAGTGTCTGTAAAACAACTCAGGAAAGAGCATCAGACAGTCTGTGACTGTTGCCCTAGTCATCGACTGCTTGAGCCTGCTCTTTTGTGACTCAGGGAGGCCTGGGAGACTTCAGCTTTTCAATAAACAAGAGACGGGTTGGGGAGGGCGGGGGAAGTTCTCAGGGTCCTGTTCGGTTCCAATGGGACAAATCTCAAATATAACAGTTAGGTTTGTATATTATAATCAACTACATCATTGTAAGGAGGGGAAATACAACTACCCTGAATAGAAATCCTCTGAGTCTTGATAGCAATGGAAAGCCCTGCCCTTTCTCCATGTTCTTTTCAGTGCATACAGTAGATAAATACAGAATTCATTAGCACATACTACAACACACTCTCTCTCGAGACCCTCAGATATTTCCCCTGATTATAACCATTGAAAACTAAGCTGGATCATTTTCTTAAAACTGTGTCCTTATACCTTCCTTATAACTTGATGAGATTTCTCTCTCCGCATGCTAACAGCTTAATACCCACTTGGTCTTCGAGGTGCTAAGTAATCCTTTCAGTGTACAAACCAGTAGACTAGTAGTGGTGTACACCCATACAGTTGAAGTCAGAGCCTTTCAAAGCTCCTTTTGTGCTAGAAGTGTTCTCTCCTGCCACAAGTCTATCATATGCTAGCTTTTAAGGGTAAGGAACAATGCCAGTCTTATTTCTAGTGGTATTTCCGGGGTCTAGCTCAGTATTAGGCACAAAGAGAACTTCAATAATTGTCAAATCAACAATTACTAGTTTTAGAACTTCGATCATAAAAGGAAAAAAGCTTTAGTTATATCTGAAATATGAGTTCCATATGAAAGAAGAATTAAGAGAACATTGTGCAGTGTTTCTCAGTGTCAGTCTGTTCTACCTGGGTCAGTACTGAAATTCCTTCTTACAGCGTCAGGTAGGTAAGTGACCTTCAGTTGTAGCTTCTGAATCTCCAATACACTGAGCTAAGGAATCCAATAGAAATCCTATAGGTAACTTAGCTTAAGTATAATAATAAAGTAAAATATGTATATTCTTTATTTTTAATACAAAAAAAAAACAAACCTTTAACAGTTTTGCATGTGAGAAAATCCAAAGGCTGATTTTTTTTTAAATTTTGATGTTCAGTTTACTAGTCCAGAAATTGCTTAGAAAACTCATAGTTTTAGGCTATAATCAGGGAATTGAGATCTCAAGTCAGGTCAAATCCCCAAGCTGTGATTATCCCATTCTTTGATACTGCTACCGTCCCAGAGCAGCTCAAGATTAAGTGGATAGACAGGGATGAAAACAAAATGTTTCCAGTAATACTACATTTGCAATAGTTAAGAACCTCTTGCACTTAGTTACCTTATTAACTGTACTTTTCGGGCTCAAGTTTGCTTTCCTATACAGTTGATGCAAATGTTTAATCTGTTTCATTTTAAGTATCTTCAAGAGACAATTTAAACCATAAACATTCCAGATTGTAATATTTTTCTCAAGGAGTAACTTCCTCTAACCTCCTGACTAGTTGGGATTTCAAATACTAAAGCTTAATTTCCACTATTGTTATCACAAAGGATGAATAATGAGTGATTATAATTATCTGATTTTATCTATTGCTGCAGCTTAAGGCAGCTGAATTTTTAAATTTTGTTATTTAACTCTTTCATGGCAAGTGCTTTTTCCATTTCAATATATTTAAAATTCATTTAAAAGAATAATAGTTACTACAAATATATTCCAGAATATTAATATGTCTGTTTAGACCTCCCTAGCCATGGAGAGTTTTCTCTGCTTCCCTCTTTATTCCCTTCCTTCCTTCCTTTTTTTTTTTTTTTTAACAATAAAATCTCACTCATTCATTCACTCACTCACTCACACTCATTCACCATCATAATGAAAGAGTAATCCTCAGTGTTCTCAACCTGTGTCCATTAAACCGTAATCAACTGATTATTTTCCTGGCTCTCTTTCTTTTATGATGTCATTGTCTCCTCTTGATAATGCCCATATTCCTTTTAGTTTTCACTTTCAAATTTAGAAGCTGTGTATTTGGTCAATCAAATCATACACTGAGCTACTAGAGGGCTCTAGAAGTACCTACGTAATAGGGAAGATTAGTGCAGTATATAAAACTGAACAAAAATTTAGTCTGCTTCTTTTTTATTTTCTGATCCCATAATTGATTTGCTTTACAACTTAGGTCAAAGTAGAAGTTCTGTGTTTCTGATTCCTTTTCCCTCTTGTTTCCTTGAGATGTACTTGACATATTGTATTGGTTCTAAGTGTACAACAATATACCTTGATATATATATTGCAAATTGCTTGCCATGATGAGTTTAGTCAACTTTCATCACCTCAAATAGTTACAAATTTTCTCTTGTGATTAGATTTTTTAAGATCTACTCTCTTAGCAACTTTCAAATATACAATATATTTTTTTAATTATCTGAATAGTTTTTATTAAAGTATAATTGACATACAGTATTGTATTAGTTTAAGGTATACAACATAATGACTCGTTATTTGTATATACTGCAAAATAATCACCATAATAGGTCTAGTTAACATTTATCTCCATATATAGTGATACTTTTTTTTTCTGATGAATACTTTGATATTGTTAACTATAGTCACCATGCTGTACATTACATCCCCAGAAGTTATTTATCTTATAAATGGAAGTATGTACCTTTTGGCCACCTTCATTCGTTTCACCCACCCTCTATCTCTGGCAGCCACCAATTGTTCTTTCTGTGAGTTTAATTTCTTTGAATTCCACATATAAGTGAGATAATGCAGTGTCTTTCTCTTACTTCACTTAGCATAATGCCCTCAAAGTCCACATTGTTTCAAATGGCAAGATTTCCTTGTTCTTTTAATGGCTGAACAATATTCCACATTTTCACTATTCATTTATCCAATAATGGACACTTAGATTGTTTCCATGTCTTGGCTATTGTAAATAGTGCTGCAATAAACATAGGAGTGTAGGTATTTTTTCGAGGTGGTGATTTTGTTTCCTTCAGATCGCAGAGGAAGAGCAAGAAGATGATACCTGCCGGCCTCTCTGGTCTTTGGGGAGGATTGTAATTCAGCCATTAGATGTGTGTTAAATTAGAAACCTGACCCTCAGGCCCCAGCTTTTAAGATGCAAATAGGCTTCTTTCAGGGAACCACTAGGAGGTTCAGTCTGCTCCCTCTACTCTGAGCCCTGAGTGGTAGCTTGTTAAGAGCTGTTTCTGTGCTTGCTACTGTCCAGTGGGACACATGAACACAAGTTTCACTGGCCACCAGAGCCAGGTGATCTATGGGTATGTCCTCTGCATGATAGCCATAAAAGCCAGAGCACCAGGTGTGTGCACAAGCTCTTTCCAGGGAGACACCAATGACTTGGAGTGGGGCAAGAGGAGAGCATGAAATGGCATTTGCCAACCTCCTTGGTCTCTGGAGAGGACTGCAGTAGACCTCTAGAAGTATGTTAAATTAGAAGCCAGACCCTCAGGCTGCAGCTTTTCAGAGATGCAAATAGACCTCTTCCTGGGAAACAGCGTTTTGGATCTGCTGCCTCAGCCGCTGATCCCTGGGGTGATAACTACAGTAAATCTCTGTAAATTGTTACAAGCTGTTTTTTTTAATTTACTATACTGTTGTAAGTCTTATGGATGCAAACCTTGCTGGCTTGAGTAAGTGTTTGGGGGCTGAGGGACAATCTCAGGCAGAAGATTTAAAAGTTGGAGTGTTAGATGTTGGGTCCAAACCTTCCTCTCCTTGGGGAGAAGCTGTTGGTTTTGAGTTCCCTCTTGATTATATGTTGTGTCCTGAGTGGGGTTAAAGGAGAGATGCAGCCTCTCCTGCCCCTTTTGATGTTTTTTTTCCCCCTTAGCCTGATGTGCAGATTATCAATCACTTAGTTTCTGGATTTCCTTCAGAGAGAATTGTTCCATACATAGCTGGAGACGTAATGTGTCTGTGAAAGTAGGTAAGTTTAGGAGCCTCCTATGTTGTCCTCTTGAACCGAGCCCTTTTTATATTTCCGATTCTATGCTTGTAAATAGATAATAGACAGGATGCTGATTATAGAAATAAAATGTTGCAGGGCTTAATTAGTCTGAAATGCCTGTTAAAACTCTTCTTATAGTTATTATGCAAATAACAGTATTTTCTGAGTTGTTTTCTTAATAGGAAAAGAGTGCTTGGAACAACCCTGCCACTCAAATAATGAGATGGAGCGACAGAATTCACATGTTGAAGTGTTTTGTGAAATAAAAATTTTGATGTGATGTGCTAACATGTGTAAGATAATAAGTAATTACCTTTTAAAAGTATTTTCAAAATGATGTTTTTGAGATAAAATTGGCGAGGTGATTTAAATAATGTGACTAGATAGTGTGCAAGGAATTAGTTTCATAAACATTTCTTGAAAATAGGTGTTAGTATTATTTATATATTCGTCTCTTAGAAAGTCCATGTGTCTATTATATTTTCAGTTTTCATGATGTGCTAGTAATATTCTTAAGACACATTATTTAGTAAGGATTAGTGCCAGCAGGGGTACGTGATGGCTCAGGAATAATCCTTAAGAAGTGCCCAGATTCAATTATTCTTACTTAAATGAGTTAGTTTGGACATATTGGGTATGGTAGAGTTTTATATTAGAAGCAAGGTGAGATTTTTCATCTTTAGTTCTACTCTTGAAATAGTCTGCCAGATTGATGGAACCTCATTTAGGGCTCATCAGAAACCGTGAACACTGCAATATGGTTTGATTATAGTGCTAAATACCAAGCAACACAGACAAGAATACCATTTAGCCAGGTGTCGTTTATGCATACTGTGAATAAAAAATATTTTATTCAAAATTTAAGAGAATTTGTTTTTCACAGAAAGCAAGTATATGGGTCTTAGACAGAAAAAAAAAGTTAAAAATATGTAATTATAAATGATTTTAGTAAAAAAAAATGTGTTTTTAATTAAACATTAGCAATAATTCCCTTCAAGCAATACTGTATAGTCAGTGGCCCTCCTGTTTTCTTATTTCGAAAGCCCAGAGCTTTATTAGGAGACTTAAGTTAAGAAAAAAAGCTTTGTTAAATGAAAATAAGTCATTTCATTGAGGTGAGGCTTTTGCGAGCCTTCACCATGCTGATAAACCTGTGTCCAGGGATTACCAAGAAAGAAATCGTTTGACCAGAGAACATTTAAATTTGAAATATCTGACCTACTATTATTTGGAGAGAATACTTAGGAGTCACTACTCCATGGATTACTACTTCCATTTTACAGTTGTCTCATGTCTTCACTCCCGTGCTATATTTTAAGTGAATAAGTGCGTATATGATCACTGTAACGAGCAGTATAAATCTTTGGTATTGCTATGATGGCTGTGTTTTGTTTTTTGGCTTTTTTTTTTTTTTTTTTTTACTCTTTTCATTATCACTGTTGCTGGTTCCTTGTGCTATTTCCCATCCTGGAGGTCTAAACTCTCCTGAGTGGTGGTGAAAGAAAATGTCCAGCCACACAGGGTCTGGACCCTAAGAGCAAGTTTCCTCCTTTCCCCACATTAGGGTATCTGATTTCTGGAGTTTCTACAGACCTTTGTGTCTGATGCATAGCACAAGCAAGACAACAGAGATTTGCATGTCTGTTTTGTTTATTTTTTGCTTATTCTGGATTGATTAAAGATGGCAGAGGAAGCAGCAGATCAGAGTTCTCTTGAGAGTCCAGTTTCTAACACATGTGCACGGAAGTCATGCTCTTCTTCTTCATTACGTCATTCATTTTCAGTGGAGCAATCCCCTCTCCTCTCTTCAAAACATTTCTGTAGTTTGAATCTACTAGATTCTGATGGAGTCCACCTCAAATTGCATGATGGTTTTCTTATTACAGTGTCGTTGTGAGGCAGGGGTTCTGGGGCTAAGGCCACTGTGAGTGAGGTACAGGCAGTGAGTTTTGGATAAAGATCTGTAACTCTGCTTTGGATTTCTCCTGTGTTTTTTGCCTACTCTTAATTTTGAAGTAAAGAAAATGTTGAATCCGCCTTTCTGAAGTGTTCCTTGCTTTATTTTGTCTCTCTTTTTTTTCCCCTAAAATCTGACTTTGTCCTTAAGATCTGGGTGACCTAGTCATTTTCAAATTTTCTAACTTACCATCTTTATTCCATTCTGTCCTCCTGTAGACCTTGTTTTCCTATTGATCAGTACTTCCCATATGATACACATAGTATATCCATCCATCTATTTGCCAGTGCTTAACATGAAGAATAGTACATAGTAGACCCTTTTATACATGTTGATTGATAAAACTTTTTTTACAAGTCAGTCCTAACCCACTGTACAGAATGTGACTGAATGAGTGTAGTGTAAGTATTGACTGATGTGTTTCAAGCATAGTAACCTAATCCATCTTAGGATGAGCTTATAGTCTTTGCTAACCCCAATTTCTGATGCTCAAGTTGTTTTTTTGTTTTTTTTTTTTTAACATTTTTTATTGATTTATAATCATTTTACAATGTTGTGTCAAATTCCAGTGTTCAGCACAATTTTTCAGTTATTCATGGACATATACACACTCGTTGTCACATTTTTTTCTCTGTGAGTTATCATAACATTCTGTGTATATTTCCCTGTGCTATACAGTGTTGTCTATTCTACAATTTTGAAATCCCAGTCTATCCCTTCCCACCCTCCACCCCCCTGGTAACCACAAGTCTGTATTCTCTGTCTGTGAGTCTATTTCTGTCCTTTATTTACGCTTTGTTTTTGTTTGTTTGTTTGTTTTTGTTTTTGTTTGTTTAGATTCCACATATGAGCGATCTCATATGGTATTTTTCTTTCTCTTTCTGGCTTACTTCACTTAGAATGACATTCTCCAGGAGCATCCATGTTGCTGCAAATGGCATTATGTTTTCGGGTTTTATAGCTGAGTAGTATTCCATACCACATCTTCTTTATCCAGTCACCTGTTGATGGACATTTAGGCTGTTTCCATGTTTTGGCTATTGTAAATAGTGCTGCTATGAACATTGGGGTGCAGGTGTCATCCTGAAGTAGATTTCCTTCTGGATACAAGCCCAGGAGTGGGATTTCCTGGGTCATATGGTAAGTCTATTCCTAGTCTTTTGAGGAATCTCCACACTGTTTTCCATAGTGGCTGCACCAAACTGCATTCCCACCAGCAGTGTAGGAGGGTTCCCCTTTCTCCACAGCCTCTCCAGCATTTGTCATTTGTGGATTTTTGAATGACGGACATTCTGACTGGTGTGAGGTGATACCTCATTGTAGTTTTGATTTGCATTTCTCTGATAATTAGTGATATTGAGCATTTTTTCATGTGCTTTTTGATCATTTGTTGATGCTCAAGTTTTAAAGAGCTGAAATGTAATTTGAAAAATGAAACAAAATAAAAGGCATACTGAATTTTTTTAAACTATTAGCTTTGTGGAAAAAAATAATGCCTAGCTCTCATTTTTTATGTTACTACAAAGTTATGTGTGTTCATAAATGTTAAATAGAAGAGTCTTCCAAATTTTACTTTTGTTTTATTTCACTTTTATCTAAAGGACAGAGAGGGGTGTACATGTTGTAAGATTCTGTAAGAGATGTTCTGTGCATTTACAGCCTTTGCATTTCAAGTCTCCATTACATGCTCTGTCTAGGTTGTAGTGTTGCTGATAGGTGCAACCGGTGTTCCAGGTTCTTGTCCCGTCCCAGAAAGAATTCAGAGACAAGACTTAGAGCTTAAAAAGGTAAAGTGAGGATTTATTAAAGGATGGATAGTACACTCCCAGGGGAGAGCGGGCAGGCTCAGGTGAGCGGCCGCTCTGAGTTTCTTTGGCAAGTTGGTTACATAGGGTGTAAAAATGAATGGGCAGAATATTCATTGGGGAGGGAAGGGTTTGGGGTTGTATTCCCTGATTATCATCCCAACTCCATGTTCCCAAAGGGAGGAAGGATTTTTGTCCTTATTTAGTCTGGATCAGAAGTGTCATGGTGTCGTTGCATGATGGGTACTTCTGATCTGCAAGGCTAATTTTATTGAAATGAGAGCATAATGAACAAAAGGTTACATTCAGACACTAGAAATTCCTGCCTTTTCTCACCTTTCTTTGTTCTTCTCCAGGCCACTTGTCATCCCTAAAGGCATGATCCCTTATCAGCCCCAAGGTTCCTGCTTTTCTTTCTCTGCCCAAGGACGCCTGCTGCTTACATGATGTGTGGTTTCCTGCATTTGGCCTGTGCCCCTCCTTTCTGCCCAATTCCTGCCATTTGGTCTGTGCCCCCCTTTCTCTGCTCATATCTAGCTATCTGCCTGCTCTAATATTAGCATCTCCACTGTCTCTGCTTTTAAAAATCCTCTTATATGACAGCAGAGAGAAAAAATGAATATAAGAGCCCTGGGAAATAACTTGTTCACCTGCTCTTATGTATGGCTTCAATGCTACGGAGGTGAGTTGGGTATAAGAACATTCCCTTCAAAGAACTTCTGTCATTTTAAAAGACAGTTTGTATGTGTTTGCATTTGTGGATTTATGGCATTTTTAGGATCTTAAGTACATCTCTACTTTTTACTAGTCATAAAAAAGATTTACATTTCTTAACGTTTATTCTTATCTAAGGTTCTTATGTCAATTTTAGTCACTGTTGTATATGTTAAAAAATAGGAAATAGCAAAGTGTAAATAAGTAGTTTTAAATATACAGAATATATTGTCTTATTTATACCCTAATTGAGGTTTAGTTTGAAGTAAATTTTTTTTATAAAAATTATAGTCCTAGAAAAATATAGGAAAGGTGTTTTACTGCTATATATAACTAAACTTTATGATACTCAAACAATCTATGTAATACCTGTAGTTTAAAACTGCCATTTTTTAAAATTATTGACTCAAGAACACATATTGATTGTGTTATTAGAGATGCAACATCCTACGGTAGAAAGAGGAATTGAGATCGGGGCAGGGGGTGTAGACTTACTGAATTGAGGATCTAGTAAGAAAATAGATTTTCATTGAATTATTTGGCTCTTCTTAAAGTTCATGATCTTTTGGGTTTGGCTATCCAAATAAGGCTGATGCTCAAATAAACATTTTTGCTGACAATCATGTATGCTAAACATTAATTTGCTTAGAAGTATAATTAAGGATGAGTATATGATACTGTCAGTGATATGTGGTGATATTCCCGGATGGGGGAACAGCTAAACTACTAAGTCTCTCTTTCAGTAGATAAATGTTTTATTTTAGACACCATTCAATCATTTGTATTATTCCAAATACATGGAAATAATGTAAAAAAAATAGAATGCATATAGTTAGTATAATAGAACTAACTTTAAAATATAGTATTTTTATTTGATGATGGTTTGATGAACTACTTTCATTTGAATTTTAAGCTTCAAACATTTTTATAACATTTCTTTTGTACCTTTTATCTGGCTTCTGCCAGCCATACAGTAGTCCATATATCAGTTATTTTTAATGCAAAGAAATAAACATTTCTTACTTATCAGGTCACTTGGAGGAAAAACAATGAAAATTCACGTTCTGTGATATATATTATCTGTATATATTCTGAGACATACATTTTAAGGGTCAGTTTTATTGTATTTTACTGTATTTTGAAAATGCTGATTTTTTTTCTTCTTTCTCTACTTTAGCCTTTTGTTTGTTACCACTTTTTAGCATATTAATGCAGTGCAGGCAAGCATTTGTAGATGGCCTGAACAGATTCTTCATCACTCCCTTGGGGAAACTATATTGCTGATCTCATTGAATAAACTTTTAGATGTAGAAAAGGTTTCTAGAGAAAGTCATTTTGACCATTTAAGTGGTAAACTTACCACTTCTGTTTATGCAAACCTCAGCAAATTTGTTCCCCATCATACAGAAGCAGAAATAATTAATAGTATTGAACATTCCTTTTCAATTCTAAAAGATGTGTGAGCACCTATTACGTTCCAGGAACTGTATTAGACATTAATGATACAGAATGAGTAAGAAATTAGACATGATCTCCAGACTCAAATAGCAGACTAAGCAAAGCACAGAGAAAAGTCCTGAGTGAACCACAGGACTGTTTAATCTGTTATCTGAAAGAGATATGTGAAGTGTTTTGGAAAAGAAAGGGAGAAGTGCCATCTTTTTCACTGGTGTCTGGCTGTCATCCGGGCTGAACAGCAAAAAAAATGTTTACATTAGTAAATGTGCTAGATGAAAACAGCCTGTTTTCTATTTCAATAAGCTGGTACATAGAAAGGAAGGATGTAAAATTTTCATAAAGTAGATTCAGTGTAAGCTACAATTTTACAGCCCAAATCTGGGACAGACATGCGTATCCGAGAAGAGATTGCTACATAAGAGTCATAATTTTCAAGGGTGCAGAGTACAGAGCCCACTTCTTAAGTCATGCTGGCAGACGTAATGATTTTCAGGGCAGTTCTGTCCTGTCTTTTGAATATTATATTAAAATATCTGAGGATTCTCCTCATTTTGCCTTTCAAACTATAACCCTCACATTATGTTTTGCATGCCAAAGTAGTAACATGCACATACACACACATTTTGATTATATTTGATTAAAATAACATAATCATATCCGTTTCATGTTGGTTAAAAGACTTAGTGAGTTTGTTTAAAAAGTAAATCACATTGTTTTAAGATAGATTCTTCTCTTTAAAAATTGTTCTTAACGATATGTTTTACTTACTATATTAGAAACTCGTTATGCAGGCTATCTGACTATGTTGTAATGAGAGATGTATTTTCTCTAAAAATGTGGCAGCTCATTCTCCATTCACAGTGCTGGTTAGAAATGCTAGGTCACAAATATTACATATCACATTCATTCCTGCAGTCAGATTGCCAGTTCATGCCCCTGAAACTGGGGAAATGCATAAGACAGACACAAAAATGTTTTTTAAAATGATTAATAAGAAAGCCGTTTTTGAGCAGCTACCATGTTTTAAGTTCTAACATCCCTTAATCAAGAAATTTGAACATAAGGACTTGAGAAATGACCTGTTCTTTTACTATAAAAACAACAGATTATTACAGATTTGTACAATTGTTGAATTGACAGATTAAAGTAATTCAGTTTGTTAAAGAGAACAATTTACTAGCTGATATAAACTATTTAGCATGAGGTAAAACAGTATCTACAGCATTTCATTTAGAGCAGACAAGAAATATGAATTCTGAAGGAAGAAAATATGAGAGAAACATCTTTCTACTATTGTCTGATAAAGACATATTAATTAGAAGTGTCAATATAGTTTGAAAATAATGAAGGACACCAGATAATTAAATATGGATGTGTTTTCCATCTTGCAGTTTCAACTACTTTTATTAAAAATAAAGTTACAGTGTGAATCCTATGTCACAGTAAATTCTGAATGTAGACCCCTTTTTGAGTTTGGTCCAAATATTATTCATTTCTATACTCCATAGAGTTTAAAGCAGTAACTAGCAGAAGTGAAGACTCAGTGATTGGAAATAAATACATTGTTGGATGGATAAATAAAGTTAACCATCTCCTTCTTGTTCACTTCCTCAGAACTCTTTTTTTCTATATGTGTTGGAATTTAACCTTTCAATCAAGGAGCACTGTGGCAAGTTTGAAGGGGATCCGAATTGACAGAAGTACAGAGCGTATGTGCTAGCTCTGAGTGTTTGTAGCTATTAATCCATTCGACAAATCACTGAACTTCCCTCAGCCTATTTCTTTACTTGGAAAATGAAGGAGTTGGAATAGAAGGACCCTCAAATTATGCTGCTTTGATGTTGTAAGAGTGTATTACTGAGTATATTCTCTGACTGTTGTAAGAGTATATACTATTCCTTTTCTTAATCTTTAGAGTTTAACAAATTCCAGCTTTATGCTTTTCTTGGGTATAGAGAGATAATTCATTATTACTGTTTAAAAGATTTCCTACTGTGCCACAGCTGGCACAGGTGAAAGAAATTAAGTCAGAGAGCAGTAGCACTATAAGGCTTCATCACCCACTCTGCTTAATTATAGAAGTCAGAACTTGAAAATGAGATTTATGAAGATAAGTTAAAATGCAGATAATATGTTTCAGGATAATGTAGGGTTGATGATGTGTTATTTTGGAATCTTAAGTTTTTAAGTTCTGCATAAGTGAAAAAGGGTAGTATCATAAATCTAAAAGGGAAAATGGATCCTCCAGTCTCTAGGCCAATGAGTTTGATGTTGATCCTATTAAAATTCAAAATAAGATGATTAGTTACCTAAAATGTGTGCACTTGAGAAAATAAATAACTAGAGCTAACATGAGCTTTTAAAAGAACTAATACCAGTTCAAGGGACTGCATAAAAATAATGGATTTTAATTCATAAAACGTATTTAACAAGGGCACATTTTCTTTTCCACCTGGTAGAGAAATACTGACTAAAGTACATTCATAGGTCATTGATCAGACCTACCCGAACGGTGCCAATTAATACATTAATACAAATCTAGAAGGAGGGTCTCCTTTACTATGTGTGAAAGTTTTTAAAAAATAGTTTTTAAATGATTGAATTTCTATTTATTTATTAATTTCTGGCTGGGTATAATATTTTCAAGTTTCTAGATGATGACTTACTGCTTGAATTTATGTAAAATGTTTAGTATTATCTTGACAGACCAGAAGGACACACTAAACTAAGTAAGATTAAATTTTATAAGACCGAGAGTTTTACATTTGGCTTTTAACTTTAGGAAATAAACTATATAAGAACAGGATGCCGAGGAACCTGGCTTGATAGTATTTCAAGTGAAGAATATCAAATTGGTTAGAGATATCTTGGACTTCATTAATAGAGGTGTAGATTTTAGACCAAAACAAGTAAAATTCTTGTCCTAAACTATGTTGCTCAGACTTCATGCTAAGCATTAATTATAGAGAACATGTTCAGTGGAGCAATTGTTTAACTGAAATTAATCCAGTAAAGTAATTAGATTTTTGGAAGTTCTCAAAACCATGAGGAGTGGACGATGGTTAATTTTAGTACCCAAAATTACTCAACTTTCTTTTGTTTACCATAATTCTGTTTTTCTCCTGGGAATCAAGATTCCCTCCACTCTCGGTCCTTACTATTAGGGTGACTTTAACTCTATAATCTGCTCTGGGGAAAGGTCAGGGGAAATATTTGAAATAAAATTAAGGACAGCACAGATGCATTCTGCAGCTGTAATTGTTGTTTATGGCCAGGGTCTGTTCTGATTGATGGGTGGTAATGTTCATTCTGATTAGTTTCTACATGTATATCCCACACTTAAGTTAATCTGCTCACCCTGCCCACGGTGATTAATTTAATGATTAATGAGATTTAGGCTGAGGTTATTTTCTCTTTTCCACTCGACTCAGAGTTGTAAAAACCTGAGTGTGGAACTGTCTTAACATTAAAATGGGAAAATCTGTGGAGCCAATATGGGGTGGGTGAGAAAAGTTTTGAAGATGGCAGCACAAAATTCTGATGACATAATTTGAGCCCTTGGATCATATTAAACCTGAACTAGATCTACTTTGGTACCTGGGTCAAAAAACTAGTCAAGTTTTGTGTAAGCCAGAATGAAAAGAGTCCTAATTGATTTATCATGCAGGAAACAAACACACAAAGTGAAACCTGAAGATGTTTACCTTATTCAGAGAGAAAGTGAAAAAGTTATTCATATATAATTGTTCTCTTGTCAGATGTCTGTTCATTATTTGGAGAGTATCAAAGTGTACATATATATAGAAGTTCCAGGTAGACAGATCTGTCATCAATGAAAGGAAGATACATCTTTACAACTTGAGTTATCCGGTAGTGAAATAAACTGTTGTCTGTGGTAATAAGTACTAAAATAGAGTCTGGATTATAAAGAATATTATATTGTGCCAAAGGATCCACCAACTGTTACTAAAATCCTTAACATTTATTGAATAATTACCATGCTGGACATATGTATTAGGCACATTATATATATTTCCTGGAAAGTTAGTACTGTAACTAAGTGAAGAAACCAGAGAGCAATGAGGTTGAAAAACTTGCACAAGGAAGGAAAGCTAGGAAGTAGCAGTGATGGGAAGAAACCCAATGTATCTGACTGACTAAAACTTTGCTCTCTCTCCACCTAACATTCTAACAGTACCTGGATTTTTATGGATTCAAAGCAATTATAAAACCGTGCATTTTGCAAATACTTTAGCAATGGCTTACATAAAAAGAAAAATGTACTAATGTAGTTTTTAAATGATTTATGGACAATAAGGTTTTATAGAAGCTCTAAAAATACACTAAAAGCACTTTAGTATGTAAATTCCATGATGACTAAAAGGTGCCATACCTATGTTAGTGTAATTGAACTGTTAGGCTTATATAACTCCATAAACACTGAAGAAAAAAATCAAAACACATTTACTTATAAAACTGTAAAAGCAAATATGTTATAATTTCTGAGAAAGCCTAACAGAGCTCCCAGGAAATATGTATTCAAGGGCTGAATAGCCACTCTACCAAGAGTTGTATTCAACACTAATTTTTTTAAGAATTAAGAAATTGAGGATACTCAGAAAAAAAACTTACTGGTGTAAATACATAAGGTCCTGACAGAAAGTGTACAAAGGAATTTTAGTTGATAATTACATTGCTAATTTATTGCCTCTCACCATATCTCTAAAATTAAATAAAATATTGCAGGGTCACTCAAAATTTTTTACTAGTGCAGGTAATCTGATGTTTTACTAGTGCAGGTCATCTGATAGCATGATTATATAAACATCATTATAAGACCTCTATTGTTTGAAGCCACTTCATTTTATACACACTACACATTATAGGCCTGATATAGTCAAGAAAGCACTTTGCCTGATATAATTGCTAAGTTGAATTCATTATCATTATAATAATGTCCTAGTTGTTTAGAAGCAGAAGTTTAAAAGCAGATTCATTATGTTGTTTACTCGATCGAATGTTGTGGTCAGTCAGACCCACCTTTTAATTATGTCCCTGCTATCTGCTGGGTGAATTTCTTAACCTTTGCAAGTTCTCTCTTTTCTCCTCTGATAATGAGGATGCTAATGTTTACCTATTTCAGAGATTATTACTGGAATTAAATAATATAATCTTAAACTGCTCTGCCTGCCTAGAAAGGTGTTGGATGGGCAATACTGATCTTCCCTGTTTTTTCCCTCCAGACCTGACCCTTGCTTCCCTAACTTCCCTTCAGTAATCTCAAAATTACTTTGAGAAAACAGCTATCTCCTTAATACAAGTCAGACTTTAGGCCTGTGTTTTGGTGTACCACTTATTCTCAATCATAGGGATGGTGTATTTCTGGGAACAGGGCAGAGGTTACTTAGTAAAGAAATTTAGAATGAATGAAAGTCCATTTTTAAATTAAACTCTAGTTCTTATTTTTATCATCCCCCTTTCAGAATCTTTTTGTGCTCTTCCCAGAGGAATCGTATTACCTGGGTGCCATAGCTTTTCTTAGTTGAATTACAGAGTAGTTATTTTATGCACAGTCTTCCACTGCTACATTTGAACTGGAAGCATTCGGTCTTCCCTAGTTTGGAGAAGTCACTCAAGTGCATAACTACACAGGAAACATATTATTTCCTAGGCATAGGGAGCTTTGGAACTGTTGCTGGAATACAAAGGGAAAAGGAAATTAAATCAAATCTCATTAGCTCAGGCCTCAAATGTTTTGTAAACAGATAGCAGTTTCCTTGAAATGGGAAACTGAGGAAAAGGCTACAAAGAAATTAAATGAATATTCTCCTAAGACCACATAGAGATAAAGTGAAACAATCATGACAGGACCTGGGAAGATTTAGAATGCCAAAGTTTTGGCTAAGAAAGCATAAGTACTTTCCCAGTTTAGCAAGAGTTTTACAAGTACAGAGATACATTTTCTCTTGATTTTGGTATCTACTGCATCTAAAATTTTTGCAGGTTAGGAGAATAAAATCTATAGGTCATATATATCAAAGCAAAAAAATAATTCAAGTCCACATATTTGTTTTTCATGTTTTCCTTATTACCCATTGATTATATATGTTGAGTACACATGGGATGAATCAGTGCCCTGGTGACATAAAAAAAAAATCAAATCAACAATAAATAAAAAGATGCATATCCATCCTCCCTTCCTCATACCCAACAAAATGAGAACATAGATGTTTAATTCCTGAAAATTTTAAATCATAAGTAAAAAAGGAATAAAGTTATACGTATTTTATTTTTTTAACCAGGTGTGGGATCTAGCTATGTTACAGACTTAAAACAGAAAACACTGTTTTTTCAATGTTCTCTAAAAGCAGGAAACCATGAAATACAATTTCATTTTGCTCTAATGACAATAGAAGATATTACGTGTCACCAACAAACATACACTGTATATGTTTGTGCCTTCAAAGTCTATTTTTTATTAGTGTAAAACCATGAGCTGTTAAATGTAGCATAAATTTGTGAAATTCCACTGCTCTGTAGCAGGGGGAAAAATTGTTTTAATTGAGTGATTGTAGAGAGGGAGAGAAGAAGGAGAGAGCTTTGAAAAGTTTGGGTAGTTCAGATAAGAAAAATTCTAGATGCTTCAGCAAAATTGCCAACCCTCTGAGATTCAGCTTTGACTGTTATTACTAATGTAATGCTTTCAGTGTACAGCAAATTAGATCTTGAACACATTATGGGCCAAATACTATCCTTTTATACTCATGTGGTAACCCTTAACAGGTTTCAATGGGAGATGCACATGGTTACTTGAAAGCTGCTTTCCTATTATATTTCTAACCTAAATCTGATACAGTGAAGGCAATGGGAAGAAATATGTGTAAAAAATTTAATAATAATAATCTATTTAATTTGTGTAGCACTTTGCCAGTTACAAAGACTTACACCACGTATCATTTCATTACGTCTGTATGAGATACATTTAATTATACATATAAAAAGTGTCTTCAAAATCAAAATTTAATATGAGTTTCAGATAAAAATGACTGCTTAGATTTATGTGTAACACAGCAGCATGTTAGAAAACTCAAGTTGTAAATTCAATTATGTTAAATGTCTAACATGCTAATAATAACAGGAGTAATTCTCTATAAAATCTATAGACACTGTCATAATTGTAAATTACTTTTTAATTTACATTTTTTCACATTTATAAACCCATTTTTTTGCTTATTCGTAGCTTTCCTTTTTAGATTTAATTAGTTCAGTTTAGTTTTGTTTTCATTTCCTGGTTTATTATCTTGGAAAGTATTCAACAGGATACAAGCTTCCACCAAGGGATATTCTGAGGCAGTATCCTGAGTCATTGTCATGGGTGCTTGAATTCCTGAGAACTAACAGTCTTGAGCTTTTTCTACCATGCAAGCTAGGTTAACACTCATGCTCTCTAGCTACTAAGTAGAACTCCAGGTTTCCTAGGCCTCTATAAGGATACATTTACTGATTTAATAGTTAAGAGTTCACTACATGTTTGCTATTTTGCTTTATTTATTTATTTTATAAAGGGCAGATACTGTGATCTTTAAATAAAAAAACAAACAACAAAGGGGAAAATAGAGTTGGATGCTATTGTGCAAAATTTAAGCCATCAGTAGAGTATTTGGAAACGGGATTTCACTCATTCTTCTACTCAGCAAAATATTTATTGAACTCATACTATTGTGTCTGAGATTGTGCTAGGGGCTGGGAGTATAAAAGTGAAAAACAACAATAACAAGAAGACTAAACCAAGAATGACCCCTACCTTTTAGGTAGAGAGAGTGGTAATTATGAAATATAATGGATAGGTAGACTTTATAGCCTGTTGGAAGATGGTAAATACCACAGAGAAAGAGGAACAGGGTCAGACAGGTCAGGAACATGTGGGAAAGGGGATTGCAGCTATTCCTAGTTAGGTAGCTGTATTTAAAGGAAAATTTGAAGGAAGTGGGGAAATTATTCAAAAAGCTATCTGGGAGAAGTGTGTTTTCAATGTTAGGTTCAAGGGACCTACATTTGGGGCTATATCTGATGACTTTCAGGACCAGCTAAAGCTCATGTGGTTGGAGAGGAGTAAACTGGGAAGAATATAGAACAAAGTGAAGTCATAAAGAGAAGGGTGGAAACGGAATTATAGGTCATTGGCAACTTTAATTCTGCTTTAGATGGAAAGATCTAATGGGTTTTGAGCAGAAGAATGACACAGAATGACTTATTTTAACAGGATCACTCTGGTTGCTCTATTGAGATTAGGAACCAAGTGCAGGTGCAATTATTTAACATTTTGTTAAAGAAAAAAAAAGGGAAGATTGAAGTAAGAGCATGCGCTCAGGGAGATGCTTTGGGTTCTTAGCTTTATATAAAATTGTGAAGTAGGTAAGTTAATCTGTGATAATCCTAGATTTTCTTTTTATCACCTTTTTCTTACTTCTCCTCTATACTTTTCCACTTGTCAAACTTGATCTCAGCAAAGGATTCCATAACCATACATTGACATAAGGATTTCTGTTTTCCCTTTCAGTGAATTACTTAGATTTTTAATCAGGAGTAACCTCCAGGAACAAATATCAAATAGTTAAATTTCAAGCCTTAAAAAGCAGGAAGAGATAATTTTGGTTGGGGAGGAAATGTAGACCTCTGGCCAACCTCAGTCGATTCTGGCTCTTGATTTGCTATAAAAGTTTTTCTTCTTCACCAGAAAACTAAATGTAAAAGTTGAAAAAAATGGCCCATTTTTTATTTGAGGTAGATTGCTGAGTCTATGCTAACTTCTCTGGAAATGTTCACTGAACTGTGATGGGAAAAAAATAAGTGCCAGGCGAGAATCAAACACCAGAAATAAGGTCTCAATGAGACACTGCACCTGCCTCCCCTCAGAGTGCTCAGAGTATGGAGCAAGGACACTGGAAGTGCAGACAGTTGCAGGCGGTGAAAGAGCTGTTGCAGAGGGAGGTGCTTTGTCTCTGACAGCCTGTCCAAAAAGCATTCTCCTCTGCTGCTTCTGTTCTCTCCTCACCACCACTCACCTCAGTCCGGTTTCTTCTCTTATCTTCATGAACAGCATCATATTTTCTCAGTCACATAGATCGTTTAACTCGAAGTCATCACTTACTTTCCCCTTTTATTCACCTTTAATATTCTTTCATGTAGGACCTGTATCCTACAGATGTGGGTCCTCAATGTCTCTAATATCCTTACAAATTTCCATGCACCCCTTTGCATCCCTGATGGCCCTCCTTGCAGAATCTTAAATTTACTATTGATTTGACTCCACCTCTTCAGTCTCTGCCTATTCCATTGTGTTCAAATAAAGTTACAGCATATCTGTGATCTTACCAACCACATGTCAAGCTAATAATTAATAATAATAATAATAATAATAGAAACTTTCTGTTTAAGGCATCATTTGATTCAAACTGCTTTGTTTGGCATTCATGATTTTCTGTGACTGACACTAACCTACTCCTTTACATTGCATCATTTATTATTTTCTCACATATCCTGTGAGCTGTCTACATTGGCCTGTTGGCTATTCCCCACAATTGCTCTGCAGTTTGCAATCTTTTATGTTTTCTTATACGCTTTCTCTGCTGAAATGAAGTTTTCCCCTTCATATATAAAAAAGTCCTACCATCCTTCAAAATCATCTTCCTCATAAAATCTTTCTTCAAATACATATCTTTGTCTCATTAACTCCATGATGATAACAACTGTGGCTTCATCATTTTTTTGTTTTTAGACTTACCCCTTGAATTTGAATAAATATATATATTCAATTATATTGTATTTGTTATATTCAATATGAACATAATGTACCACCTTATCTTTTTTTTCAAAATTTTTTCACATATTATTCTGATTACTTACTTATATTCATGTTGTTTCAGTGCATTACCTTGTAATTTTGTACAGGTGTATACCCAAAGATGGAAATAATTCTAATAACTTTTTAAACTAAATGTAAATATTGCCTTGGCATTTGTTTTGTACTTACAGTTATTATTGATTTAATAACAATAAAATAAAAATAATAAAATAAAATAATAATAAAACAATAATAAATAAAACAGTCTTGTGTTCAGTAGTATACTGTGAGGTTGGATATTAGTGCTTTTGCAACAAAACAGTATGCAAACATTACCCACCAGAGCATACAGCACACGGGGTGATTATAAGAGTCTATCTTCTAATATAAAATAGATATGAAACTACACCGGAAAGAAAGAGAAAGCAATACAGGGAAAATTATAATTAGGTGACTCTCAAAAATAATGATGAGTATAAATTAGTCGTGACAAAGTAACAGGTAATAAAATTTCAAGAGGCAAACAAATTAGGAAATGAAAATTATAGCTATATAATAGAATCAGCTCAGAGGAGCAGTGACAATGGACAGAGTGAAAGAGGGAGGATATTAATTACAGAAAAGGCATTTTTGATTAATGAAGGTAGAGAAGCTTCAACTTGTAAACATATCCACTGAGAGGAGTGGTACAATAGAGCTTTATGACTTTAGCATGTATCCAGGTGGAAGGAAATACTATTGTAGATCATGTTAATTTAATTTTACTGTGTGAAAAAAAAATGGCTTTTAAACTGTTGACTGAACAATTCAAGGTGGTACTTTGCTTCAGCAAATGTGGGCCCTCTGTTGTGATCATTTTTGAATAATGAGTTAAGTGCTGGTGATACTTATTTGAAAATATTGTGATGTAGATTAGAACTTTTTCTAGTTTTCTAACTTACCTAAGGAAGTATATTTATTTTATCTAAAGACACAAATTTTCCATGATTCAGTATATCTTATATTAGATGACGAAGTGGATTACTGAAAGCTAATGTCACTCAAATTCAAAACATAATCCATCCCTACCCAAAGATAGGCACTGAATTTCAGATCCCACTGAATAAACTGATTCCCCAAGTTGTGCACATTTTAACTGCCAAGATCTTTAATCTCAGCTCAGCTTTAAAAAACCCAGCATGGCCCTTCTTTATAAAATATGGTAATATTAACTTATGTATTTTCCATGTGATGGTTGTGAAAATAAAATTCGGTAATATGTTAAATGGTTTAAAAATTAGAATGCTAGGAGATCTGTCAACATTAGAATAGGATTGAATTTTTCAGCAGAATTTTTTGTGATGTTGGAAATGTTCAAATAGAATAGTGTGCTGTCCAACATGGTAGTCACAAGCCATATATAGTTACTGAACACTTGAAATGTGGCTCCTGTAATTCAAGAAATGAATTTTTCTTGTATTTATTTTTAACTTAATGTATTAGTATAAGTTTATATAGACAGATGAAGTTAGTGGCTACACTGTTGCACAATACAGATGTAGAACTATTCTTTTAAATTTGATTTGATCGTTTAATACCTCAAGTTTGTAATTTATGTAGCTGTTGCATGGTTTCACAGCTTAGGCAATCAGAATTTTTCCCCAGTGTTTGCAATAGAGATTTCTGATAAACTGTGAGCCAGTCTTTTTAAATGATAAATTATTAATGAACATATTACTTTGACTATCTACCTAGCTCTATAACTAAATTTTAGTATTTGTGTTACTTTAGTAAAATCATAAATCCTAATTCTTAGTTTTCTCAATTTTAATGGTTAGGAAAGGTGGATAACAGTTTTAAAAAGATAATTCATCTACTAGTCTTAAAATGACTGGTGAATAGTATGTGTTCAGTATGTGTTAGCTACTTTTAATCAAAGCAAATATTACAGAAAACTAAGCATAAGCCCTATTCTGAACAAAGAAAAATGTATTAATGGCAATTTGATTATACTTAGGGTTTGGCAATACATAGAGCTGGAGCTTCCCTTGAACCAGGATTAATTAAGAACAAATCCATTCCTAGTGTTCTTGCTATGCTTTGATGTTTGTGCTCTTGGCAGACCTTTTACTATTTGATTCATCCTTAAACTGATTTTTAAGCCTTCCCAAGAATTCTACCATTTCTGAGTTGAGCTCAGGGCCAGGGGAAAAGCTGAGTTTTAGCCACCTTCCTTGAAACAGCCTTTCATGCCTCTCAGAATCACACTTAAATCTTCCTTAACTCTGGGTGGCTTAATAAAGCTCTCTTGGTCTGTGTGTTTTTTTGTTTCTAAATTACATAGAAACTTGCTGCTTCCAACCTCAAAAAAGAAATTTCTGGGACTTTAAATCTCCCCCCTCCCCAGACAGAATTCTCTGGCATTTTCATTTGTCTTCTTTATGACTTAGATTAACCTTAATTTTATAGCTTTACTAGTTAAAAAGTGTTGGTCTTGAACTAGCAGCATACCTTCCCCTTGGAGCTTGTTAGAAGTGCACATTGTCCAGCCCCACACAGCAGATCTACTCAATCAGAATCTGTATGTTATGATTCCTAGGTATTTCTCCCATAGGTACATAAAGTTGAAGTATTCTTTCATAGCATACTTTTGTTTGCTTTGAAAGAACAGAGAGATGTTTTATTAATTTAACTTACCTTTATACCACTTCCTTCATTGAGTCAAACTTCATTATTCTCAACTGCCCCATTTTTCCATATATATTCTCTATATTTACCTTAATTCAAGCAAGAAGCATAGGAGAAAGGGTGGATTATATTTTCTTTTGTTGGAATCCTAACCCTCTTACATTTGTTAAATAAAGTAAAATAGTTCAATTAAAAAGACATACAAAGAAGGCATTTATATTCTATTAGATCAATATTCTATTCTGTTTTTTTTTAGCCATCTTCATTGGTACAAATCTTGTATAATGCAACCTAAATACCTCATGTTACAGCTTAAGCCTTTTTTGTCTTAACGCTACCTTTAGTGGACCAATGGGAATAATTGAACAACAAAAACCTTTTAGTCAAAATCTGGTTTAAAGAAAAGAAAAGCCTTTTTCCCAGTATTTCTCATTTTGACTTATCTACTTAAAAGACAGTTGCTATCATAGTTTAGCAATTGTTTTATTTAACAATAAATTTTAAGAATTAATGAATAAAACAGTAGATAAATAATAAAATGTACATCTATTTTTCCACTTAGATTAATGTCCTATGCCTCCATAATATCATTTTTGCCTTGATTTGTAATTGCTTTTTGCATTAGTTGTTGATCTTTTTTTGTATTTCAAATGTCTGAAATAAATCTCTCAAAATGCAGCATGTAGCAAGATACACATTATATTTAAATCTGTTAATAATGATGATGATTTTATTTGTTGTTTTTGATTTAGTGTTTTGGTTTAGTTTTGTTAAAAATGGCTTGCTGAATAGACCTTAAGTCTCAGATTGAGAAAATTTTTATTATTTGATCTAGAATTTTATGTTAAAAGCCAGTTAAGAGTAAGGGAAATGAGAAAGCAAAGCAAAGAGTAGAGGGACAAAACTACTATTATATTTTTCTTTGTTATTGTGATAATCATCAAAGGAACATTCTAAGCATTGTTTAATTTTATTTATAAGTTAGCTTCTAGTAAGCTTAAATGCGTTATATTCTAATAAACTAAATATATTTAGCAATTGACCATTGGTTAGTCAATTTAATGTAACTCAATATGCTTTAGTTTAACTCCTGAAGCAACAGACTTTTGTCCTACATGATGGACTCAGAAAACAAAGTATCACATAATGAATTTAATTTTGAGAAATAGTATACATAACACTGGGTATATGAAGGTAACTTTGCATTGATCATATTGAGTTAATGCAAGTCCTCAGAGAAGGTGTTTCTTAGCCCATTCCATCTGATTTTGTGGAATTGGTTCTGAGTCCTGGCATCCAATAGGTGGTCACCAGATAGGGTAACTCATATGTAACAGCAGGAAGTATCATGGGATTCATGGGCCATTATACAGGATGAGGATGATCCAGGAGCTAAAGTTTCTTAGATATAGTCCCAATTTAAAATTTTGTTAATTTTTTTTATTATCATTTATTCATTACAGATAAGTACTAGTGGCTTTTTGCATATAAAATTATTCAGTTTAATTACATTGAGTGAATTATATTAGCGAGTGTTTTAATAACAATTGATGTATTCATATTGCAAATATCCACTGAGTACATGCTATGAGAAACTTGTGCTAATTGCTAAAATGCAAAGGTAAAACTTAAAGGAAAAATTAAAATAGAAGTTCAAATTAAAGTAAAAAAAAATTAAAGCTCATGTTATTGCATGAACTACACTAAAGCAATCAAATGTAAGCAATGGTCAATAGCTAAATACATCTTTTAGTAATGCAAAAGACATTCAAGGGCAAGATAGAGTTTTATTAGAAAATATTAGCATTAAAATGTGACTATTGCAAACAAAAACAGTAATAAGAGAAGTAACATAATTAGCACATTTTGCTAGCATTAAAATAAATTGTGTAATATCTTTTTCAAAGTAGTTTGATATAGATTAATTCTTCAAGAGAATAATGAAATGCAATGTATACAATTTCTACTTTCTGTTAGCAATTTAAAGATCAACAAATCTCAGCCAAATACTTTCAAGTTTGTAAATAGAGACACATTTCTTTTAGTGTGTTGACAGAGTTCTGGGATTGTCTTAATCCTGCGGTGGCTACGTGCAATTCATTTTTAATTTGTCATGCAGCTTTGGAGCCATCCTTGTGTCTTCCTAGAGGTTTTTCAATATAATTAGTGACACCATGAATAGAAACTGTCATTAAATTGATATGTGTAATAAACATGTATTTTAGGTAATTAAAATATAAATTCATAAGAATTGATTATTTACTTTTCTTGAAAATTGATGATTATTCTCGTTTTAGTATATTTGGGAGACTTAATTACGTATTATTTTTCAAAATAGAGCTTGATAAGATTGATCTGGCCTAAATTATCCTTAAAATAGTTGTTTATTTTTTTAATTTAAATAAGTATTATCATAATCTAGTAATTTATATAAGGCTTTAGGGAAAACTTTACTAGGTAAATTAAATAAAATTATCATAAAACCAAAGAATAATCATGTAATGAAAAATAGTTACTTTTGGTTTTCTTTAGAAAAATAACAAACCCAATTTTATATCAGTGTTTAGTATAGAAGGAGCTTACCCCAATATAATATATATAGACCATGTTTTCACATATGTAAAAGTTATAACTATTCCATTATAAACACCTATCAAATGTGAAATCACTTTTTTAAATAATTGGAGAAAAGGCAACTCTAATGTATATCTTCTAAAATATTTCTTACAGGTACTAGAACCCCTGATTATTATGGCTTTAATTTTAAATTTTAATTTAAAATATTAAAACTTTAATTTTAAAAAATGTAACCAATTGTCCCAGTTTGCCCAACACTGTCAGTTTTAGGACTGAAATTCTTGCACTCTGGGAAACTCTTCCAGTCCCAGGGAAACCAGGATGGTTGGTCATGGTAATGTAACATTTCTATTGTTTTTATTACCTTAATATTTTAATATTTTTAAAGTAAAAATATGTCCTATACAGGAATCCAGAACACATTGAAACTTATATAGTGACAGCTTTAATACTAATCACAAATACCTTCATCTTTTAATATCCATTATTCGAGCACCTATATTTTAAAGCATTATTTCCTACATTTAAAAGATCAATAGATCATGCTCTCTGTTTGTAAGGAACTCATGCATAGCCTCATCAAAGAGCCAAGTATGTGAGATAATAAAGTATAATTATACAAACTGATAATTATTAAAATAAAAGAAAGAGCAAAGGCTTTGAACATATAAAAGACTTAGACACTCATTCTGCCTGAGAAGAATTAAAGAAGTACTCAGAGAATATGTGTTAATTAGAAGGAATAGGAGTTTACAAGGAAGAGGAAAGGAGGAAGGGATATCTGGGCTTAAAGATGTGAAAGAATGGGCCATGCTCAGGGTGTAGTGAGAAATTTAGGGCCATTATAACATGGGATGGATAAGTCAGAAATAATCATTTTGGTTTTATCAGACAGGGCACTGATGGCTAAATTTCAGCAGATAGGATTTATTCTGTGTCCTCTGATTTAGGAAGAATGTATGCCCAGGAATTCATCAAAATCACCTGGGAAGATTTTTAAATTATGGAAGCCTGCACCACCTTCAGCTCCATTCCCCCATAATCTGCTAAGCAAGTGTGAGGGGCCAGTAATTTGTAATCATATATTTGTAATTTTCTTCACATGATTATGATTCCAATAGAGATCGAGAACTATCAGATTTGCCCAAAAAGAGCCATCAGTGAAAATCAAGTTGAATTACATGATTTTATTTAAATCCTTAAAAATAATTCTGAAAGTTTTGTGTAGAATCAATAGGCAACCAAGATTTCTTTGAAGGATATGAGTGAGAGGTAACGGACTGTGCTAAGGTTTAGTCAGGGTACAAAGGGGTGATATTATAGGAGAAATTTCAAAAGTGAGGGACAGTCTGCTCTGTCAGATGCTTAGAATGTGTGTTTTGTGAATACCTGTTCATTTTATACCAGTTTCTAATATAGTCAATACAGTACCAACAGAGTATAAACACTGCCTCTGGAAAATTAATCTATAATAGGCCAAATGATGACAGGCAGTTCTTTCTCTTGTATTTTCCTTTAAATGTAAGTTTATTTTTATTTCATTATTGTACTTAATCATTCACTTAACAAATAACTTTTGAACGTGTACAATATGCTAAATAGTGCTAACTAGATGCAGTATCCACTTGTAATAAAAATGGTATATTTTTTAAAGGTATGTTCATTAAATTGTCCTCCTTTTCCTCATTATTAAGAAGTTAAAAAGACGTTTGTAAACTGGTACCACTTTTCTGGAGGACAGCTTAGCTGTAGGTATCAAAAATATTTAACGTTTTAACATATATGGTTATTTATTTCTGCAAGTAGTTAGGTAGTATTGCTATGGATGCTAGAGTAGTATTCTTACCTTGTGTATTTTGTATTCTTAGATAACCACTATAAAGCAAATGCTGTCGCAACATTAAATGTATATCTCTTTTCCAGTACAACAAATTTATACATGTATTCTTGGATTGCAAAATAACTGCTGATATGTCATGGGGAAATATATTGTGCAAATAATATGTTCCATCTAAACTTCCTTTTTCAAACTGACTACCTTAATATGAAACTGTTATCTCTAAATCAGATAACCTTAGTCAATAAATAGAGGCCTGATTTTATAAATATTGGCAAATAAATATCTTTTTTACAAAAACTGTTCTTTCTAGTTTATGTGCATTTAGTATAAAAATGCACAGAAGCAATAAACCACCTGTGGCATTACTTCTTAGGGATTATGACATATTAAAAATAACCGTTAGGTTTACACGGGCTTCCTATTATTCCTATTTATGAATGCATACTAATTAAAATATAAAGATACCTAGTTTTATCAACATGTTACTTGTCCATGTTTTATGTTAGTAAAATGGTTATAATAAACTTGTATCATAAATCTTGGGGGACAGTATTTTTTTCATGTTTTTATGCACTTTACCATATCACTGCTAAAAGTAAAACAGTTTCCTGAAGAAGTTTCATTTAGTGTATTGAGGATATTCTATTTTAGGCTCCTTAACTTTTTTCACAGTGAAATCCGAAATCATTTTACATTTCTAAAAGGATACATAGCTTTAAGTTCATAAAAGAGAAGAGTGTAGTACACATGGTGTTCATCTGTTCAGCAGCAAAAAGGTCAAGAAGCTAAATGAATATGCCCTCAAGTCTACAAGTGAAAAATAGACCTTGTAAGCAAGAGAGACACTAAGGTATTAAATTTGAAACAGGTAGCGTTTCAGAACCTCAGCTGCAACACGCCATTTGTAAAATGCATTTCCCATATGGTATATTGGCAATTTTTATGCATTTTAGTTACATAGGTAGTAGATTGATAAGTACAGAAAGAATGTATATCATTTTAAATGGACCTTATTCTAGAAAAATAAAAATGAAATATTATTATAGTTGTTAGCAGTTATAAAGAAACAAAAAACATTTATGACAATAGAGGAAACCAAATAATCCTTGAACATGAAAAGCTTTAATATAATTTCTGATTTTTAAAAATTGATAGTTTCATTGAGTGGTGTTTAAATTTGACAATATTATTTCTTTAATTATAAAAACATTGTATCATAGGGGCAGGGAGTGCAAACTCCTTTAGAATTACAAATATAGAAATACAGTTTCTTAAACTTTGAAAAGCAATGAATCCTTCCTCCAAAAAACTGTACATACTCACATTTCACAGAAAAATTAGCAGTTTAGGGAGAATCTTAAACTAGTTTTACCTACCCACAATACCTGTAGCTATTTTTGAAGCCTAGAATAGAAACTCCTGTGGAAGTATAGATTTGTTTTATTTCTTCATCTATGAATAAAATGTTGATTCTAACGTTGATTCATTGAAGACGATGACTTTGTAGCTTAAGACTATATACTGAGAGTGATAATTATCAATATTAATAAAGTATATGAAAATTGCATCCTAATGTTAAAATTTCTATTAATTTCTTCAATTGTGACACAGGAAAAAAATCATACTTCACTTGAATATATATGAAAATATTTTGTTACGTTTTATTAAAATCGAGTTTGAAGCAAATCTTAGACTACTTGTCCCATCATTTTGGTTCTATGAAAAGAATCATATGAAAAATAACTTGGAAATTAGACCTGCCTGTTAAAAAGCGGGAAATAATAAAATATGGCAATTAGGAGGCTTGTGTTTTAGTGCTACCCTGGGCTCCTCTTTTATTATTATTATTATCATCATCATTATTATTACCACCTTTTTTGGCCTTGTAACAGCTCACATTTTCCAACTCAATATATTCACCCAAATGGTACACACATCTAGAAGACAATAGTAAATGCAATTTTTGTCTAAACTCCCTTCTCTTTTATTTCACTTTCATCTTTCAAGGGACTTCATGAACTCATACTGGAATCCACCCATCCTCATCAATGTTCTTTTTCTCTGGGCTTAAGTTATGTAGCTTGCTATTATTTCATGTGCGTCCTTAGAAAAATGCAACACTTGGATACAAGAATTGTGTTTCATTGTGGCTTTTAACAAAGTTTTGGATTCACAGTATGTATTTAGCCAGTGATGAATAATCTGATTGAGTGAGCTAATTCTCTGAATTAAAAAAGAAGGCAAAAACAATAATTGTTTCATTAAAATGTTACTCCATATCCCAAAGACTAGAGAATAAAATGAATTAACTCAAATTCTGTAAAAGGAAATTTCTCCCCCTTCAGAAAAATAAACACCACCATTTAGCCACACTTTCATTAGAAATTGATGGTGTTTTCTGCTTATGAATGAAGGATTATTTTTTAAAAATTGTCACTAGCAAGTCCACTCATCATCCATGTCATACTAAACTTGAACAGTATTTTATAAGTAGAAAAGGTTTGATCCAAAATATATTATAGTTAATATTATACATACAGATTAACTTAATTTTTCAAATACAGTGAGTAAATATTCACAAATATATCTCTGGATTCTGTTAGAATCTGAATATGTGTTGGATTTTCTTTCCACTGTGTATTAAATAATGTAATTCTGGATATTTGATAATATTTAATATGTCCTTACAAAGTTAAAAATGTCAACATTATTTTTCCCCTATATTAAAGAGTCATGAGTTAGAATAGATTATATGTGGACATTTTTACTAAATAGATTATTGGGCACAAACATGGTAATGACTTCCCTTGCTGTGTGCAGAATTTGTAAAAGTGTATTGTCTTTATCTTAATAATGACTTATACCATGTCTTTATCTTAACACTTGGGAAGTAAACATATTTCTGTATTCTTCAAATAGCACTTCTCTAATCTTTGGAAATATGATTTATCATTTTATTCTCAATTGATGATTTTGAAGCTTAAAAATTATCTTTGTCTCTGCGTTTCTAGAGAATATGACAATTTTTTGGCTCCTTTAATGCAAAATTGACTGCTTTACCCTGGCTGGCTATTTAAAAATCAAATATACTTTTCATAGAAACATTACAAGGATATTCTCAGAAACCTGCTATGCAAAAGCCAAAATCTAATAACATAAGAGTGCATCAACAGGAGAATAAATATATTACTTGTATCATATTAGTAGAGTAGAATACCACAAATCAATGAAAATGAATCATGACTACAAAAATATGGATGAATCTCACAAACATATGATAAGCGAAAGAAGTCTGATGCCAAACGATGCGTAGTTTATGATTCCATTTGAGAAATAACTTAAATGGCAAATTAATCTGTGGTATTAGACATCAGAATAGTGGTTACTCTGGGAAGAATATAATGAGTGGAAGGGGATACAAAGGATTGGATCTGGAATGGTAGTAATGTTTTTTTGATCTAGGTTTTGCTTATGTAGGTAATTATTTTTTGTAAATATATAAGTTTACAATATGAATTTTGTCCTTTTTGGTATGTATATAATACTTTCTTTAAAAGTTTTCTTAAAAAGCAATATGTCACCATTTTTGCTCTGTGTATCATTTAAGCCTAATATACATGTGATAGTATCATGTAATTACTGTGTATTAATCTTTATGTATGTTAAGTTAAATTTATATATTTTTATCTACTTTTATATTCTCCAATGGAACACTCTCAATGTATAATGATTGTCTTTGCCCCTTTTAAAGAATGAAAAAATTGAGAATTAGATATATTTAATATATCATGATATTATAGGATAGCTTATCAATGATGTTTATAAGTTTTGGTCTCTCTTTGTTACTGAAGAACCAATAGGCTTATTCTGATAGTTGAATATATGTTTTCAATAACAAATCTATTTTCAGGAAATCCTTTAAATGGATGTCCCATCCAGAATTTTTTAAATACAGCTTTTCTTGTTGCTATTTTTTGAAGTTGCAAAACAGTCAGCATCAGATTTTTTAAAATAAAGATGAAAATTCAAATAATTTCTGCTACTACCACATTTTGTTAAGAACTCAAGAAAAAGATCACTGCTTTTTTCCTTATAAATAATTTAGAATACTGATTTCTCTTCTGTAAATTTTTTCTGTTATAAAAGCCAATAAAAGTGGTAAAATATATTAGGAAAAATACCCCAAGACATAGTTGGAGAGTTAAATACATAATACCTACTACTTTGGCAATATAAAAATAGTGGATGATCTGTAATTATGGGTAGCCACTTGGATATTTACCAGTTAAGCAGTTAATGAGCCCTTCTGCTATAGCACTAAGGAGACTATTACACTAAAATGAACTTATCAAATCCACTAGAATGACAACATGCTGATTTTACTGTGGATGTAGGAGAAATTGTGACAATTTCTAAAATCTAAGATGTGTGTGTTGAAGGGAAAGTACCTCACTTTTTCAGATATTTAAAAAATTCATCTTCCAAAACACTGCCACATGGACAAGCCTTAGAGCAGTAGATTTTGAAGATGGGTATGTCCACGCCACACTATTGCATGAAGTTACACTTCCCTAGCTACACTCGTTGCATTGCAGCCCTGAGGGGGAAAAAATCCAGCATGACAAAGTGTGCCATCTCTCTAAAACATGCATCTCTGAGATTCTGAAGAATTTAAGACATTCTTCATCTACCCTCCTTCCTAGTCTTTCTTTTAACACTGATTAAAATACTTCGCATGGCTTATTACAACACATTTTTGCCTGTATTATTACAGCTCTGAAATAAGATCTTCTGTTGTGGCTTCATCATATTAATGTGAAAGCTTCTTACTGAAGCTGGCATTCCATGTTCTGTGTTGTTCCTGAGCTGCTTTATTGATTTCCTTTTTCCTGTGCCTTAGATAGATCATGTAGAACAGCCTTCTCCCAAATTTAAAGAGCTCTTTCTTTTAGGCAGGAGTCTTTCCACACTTTCAGCATATGACTTTAGTTTACCAAGGATGTAGAATTAATTACCAAGGGTGCAGAGTAAACGATAAACACAATTGTCTCTATTCAAATTAGATTAAAGTTTGCTACCCATTGCTGAAGTGTTGTCAGTAGAATTCATCCCCACATAAAGAAATGCCCTCAAAATTTAAAAGTTACTTTGAATAAAATTTGATTCATTGTTTAATCTAGGCACAGGATTCATATTCCCTGTCCCTCTTTCTCTGCATCTCCTTTGCCTGTTGCTCTCCTCCTATCTCTCTCACTTATCTCTCCGTCTCTGTCTCTATTACTGTTTCTGTCTTCATTTCTCTGTTTCTCTGTATTGTCACACTCTGACCAGGGAACTTAAAAAAAATAAACTGCCGAGATTTCTGTGTCAAGGTTAAAGAGACTCGCTTTAGAAATTAGAGGTGTCATTCATGTTGAAAAACTTTATAAGAGATCTCTGGAGGCATGCACCAATGTATTAGCTTAGTACATGGAAAAATAAATTGAAAAAGAAAAGCCCTGAAGTAATGAGGCCTCACTATATCTTCAAAGCAACTTCCATCTTTAAAAGAAAAGAATTTCCTCTATCCACAAACAAATAGAAGGTAAAAACTAGGTGTGTAACAATATATTACCTTCTTTATGATATCGCCACATAAAATGTGCAATCCAAACTAGATCAAATGACTTTAAAAAATAACATTTATTTGGATAAATTCTTTGCAAATAATATATAGCTTTGTTTTTGTTTGTTTTGTTTTGTGGCTGGCAAGTAGGTACAGATTAACAAACCACTGTAAACTAACTTGAAATTCCTATCTATGCATCCACTTGAAATACACTCAAACTTATATTTGCTAGTAACATATTAGAAATGAGTTTTTTTGTTGTTTTGTTTTTTTTTTTTACTTCAGTTTGGAAAGTTCTGCTTTCTGTTTTGACTGATTTCTTTTCACACCACTCCAAGGACACCTTCAAATTTTCATTTGAATTATGACATTGTTTTTACTTCATTAATTTCACTAACACAGGTTCAAAGCGTCAAAAGTCAGTTTTATGTATAATATAAGCTATCAAAACCGCCCATCATTTGTGTGTCTTTATAACATCACTGTAAATAGTCTAGACATTTTTCTTGCTACAAAATTAGAGCTGCAACAATAACTGTTGTCTGAGAGTGTGTTTAATTATGAACAAGGAAGATAACAAAACAAGATTTAATATTTCAGATTGTTATGGTGATATTAAAAGACTTTACTTTATTGAGTGACATTTCTAAAACAATTTTCAATGATGTAGATTCACTGTGCCCCTCGGGTATTTTGGTGCAAATAAATTAGAAGTGATTGATGTTCCCACTAAACAAAGTAACTATAAAGAAAATGCACTGATTTTTTTTCTCTTTTAGTGAATATTTTGAAGAAGGTTAATTTCTGGCTAGAAATACAGATATTCCACAACTACCTAGATGTTAAGTAACATGTTTTTTACCTACGAAAGCTACTGTTTCTTAGTGCTGATCTGTCTGTCATATGTGAATCAGGACCTAGAATAAAAGATGACTCTACTGACAAGAGAGAATGATTAGTAGTAGTTCATCGTGGCAGTTACTTGTTGCTGTAAGAGGTTACACATATTCCTTGATTTCTAATGATTTCTAAACAGGGCCTATAGATTTATAATGTAACAAATCACATTTCCAAGAATATCCAATATAAGCACTGAAAATACTCTGCTAAAGAAAGTAGTAAATGGATACTTATCAAATTGCAAGGCTTTTTCTACAATACAGTTGTTTACATGATGAATTTTAATGCTTTGGTATTGTAATTGTATCCCACCCCCCTAAAAAAATCAAATACCTACCTAATAGGATATTTGAAATAATAAAATAAGATAATGCATGTAAAGGCATCCTACTCATTTCACTTGGAAATAAATCAGCACAACTCAAGTCGATTAGAGTCATGTTCAGGAACCACCCTATCTATGCCTTACATTAAGGCAAGCGTTTTCTATAGTTCAAGAGAAGCTTCGTATCAAAAGAGAAATTCAAAGAGTACTATGTCTATCCTCGTTGTTTGGGAATCCTGTCAAGAATTGTGAAGAGTCTGAGGTTTTATCCTACTTGCTAACTTACAGCTTCTGCCAGTTTCATGGATGCTGGCAGAAGATATGAGACTCCTGGGAGAGAGACAAAGCATGCTATCATTCAAGGAATCATAGCCAGAGTATAAGCATTTTCTTGTGTTACTTCCCAAGCTCTGATTCCCACAGGGTGGCACACACACAGTCAGGTGATACCTGTACACAACTGGGTTGCATTTCAGGGCAGGAACCTTGACCATAAAGACAATAAATTTCTTACAATAGTCAGGAGACATGCCTGCCCTTAAGCCTGAAGAGAGACATTATCTCTGAATAATAAGCATGCCTGCCCTTTGCTCCAAAGGGAGAAAGTGTTTCTATCTTCTAATGTTGTTTGTTATACATTTGAAAAGTAATTTCAGAAAGAAAAGGGCAATGGTTGCTTTGCTTATAAGACAAGCGGAAGGGGGAATGGTATAGCTTAGTAGTAGAGTGCATGTTTAGTATGCATGAGGTCCTGGGTTTGACCTCCATTAAAGGTAAATAAATAAACCTAATCCCCCCCCCCCCCAAAAGGGCATATCCTTCATTTTAAGAAAAGGTAAAAAAAAAAAAGAACAAACATTAATTCAGAGTTTAGCATGCATGAGGTCCTGTGTTCAATCCCCAGAACCTCCATTAAAAAAAAAAAAAAAAAAGCCAAGCAGAAATGTGAGACCCACAGAGCATTGTTTCTTAGCAGAACCAATGCAAGTGCAGCTTGAAGATCACCTATTTTACTAGCCCCATCAATTCAAACCAACTAGAGCTACTTAGGCCAATCACTTTAGCAAAATGGAACTAAAAATGGCAATTTACCTAAGAATTATTAAAAAAAAAAAAAGGTTTGAATTATATGCATGAATCAGTACAATTATATAATCTTTGATTTAGAAAATTTTAAGTCAGTTTTTGATGTTTATAGGTGAATTTTTAAGAGAATGTGGTCAACTCAGAAATAATCTGAGAGATCTGGTAAGTATGTTTCTCATGCTTGTTTAAGGTTCTCATACATGAAGAATTAAATACAAAGAAATAAAAGTTAGTGCAGAGTTTGGAGAAAGTATGCTGGGCCTATGTTCTGCAGTTTCATATATTTCTAAATTTTCTTGCCTTTATTGAATTTATGTAAATTCTTCTGTCTAACATTTACTTGAGATAGATCCTTGTGATTTAATTAAAGGAATGGTATTTGTGGCAGAGAATTGGAAAGCGATATTTAGCTTTAGTAGTTAATTAGCCATTGAACTAAAGGTCTGATCATTCTTCCAGTTTCACACTAAAATGAAAACAGTAAACAAAACAAGTAAAAGGAAGAAATTACTTCCATTTCAAGCAAGTAAAGTTTTTAATAATTTTGTGATTTACAAAATTCTCTTAAGGTTTTTGTGGACATTCAAAATGCAAAGTAGTTGAGGCAGTTAATTCTTGAGAATCATCGTTGACAATACATAGTAATGGTAATGCTTCAATTTTTACCATCTAGAAATAGCAATAAACCAGTGAAATTCACCACCCCCTCTACAAAAAGTCCAAGTTAAATTGTTCCTCCTGCATTAGGCATTGTACTGAAACCTACTTGTTTTGCTTAAGTTTAATTTTGAATATCAAATCAATGTGATCAATGTATCTATTTCTTTACTCATTAGAAACAGAGAAAAAGCTTACTCTGTATGAAGCTTTAATCTTTAAAGAATCTATAGGAATATCAGCTTTAAACAACACTTTTCTTTTAAAGTAATATTATTAACATTACTGTAGAATGAATATTAACTGTCACTTCATACTCTTGGTCTAAAAAGTTTTTGACTTGAATGAAGATTGATAAACATTCTTTGGATACTTATTTTCTTACTTCCTTTCTTCATATTTGATGAAGTATTTGATATATATGAAGTATTTGGTACATACAAGTTGCTTTATAAATATCTGTTAAATATAAGTTGCTTTTTACTTAAGTCTGGGTTTTACAGAATCATAGTATCTTAAACTTGAAATAAACTTTTTTTCTTGTTTAACTCAATAATTTTGTTGAGAATCTGGAGAATTCCTCATCCTTCCATCCCTGCCCCAGCCACCCCACCAAAGAAAGAAGAAAATACCTATTAAAGGTCTGTCATCAGATATTTTCAAATGAATTCTAGTATTTAATTTTCATGACTTTCACATAAATGAGAACGCTGGAAGTCACAAAAAGTAAATGAATGACTAAAAAATCACATAGCCAGAAAGGACAAAGATTCATACCCCAGCCTATCTGCACCCAAAGCTCTGTTACTTTTCACCACTTTATTTTATTTCTCAAAGTTTAAAGATTTTTCCCAGCATGGTACAGCACTTTGCAGCACCTGTTGGCTTACACATCTTCCTACTCCAACATTTCCATCTTCAATCATAATTTACTATTAAATGTAAAGTATTTTGTAAAACATAAACATTTGATTGCTTGATTTTATTTAACTTATATGTTTGCCTTGTTATAAATAAAGGATTAGAGGAGACTTAGATTTAGTTTGCTTTTGTACTTCTTTATTATTGTTATGTGTCAAATTAAAAGAAATCAAACCAGACTATAAAGTCATGACTTACTATTTAGACAGTTAGTAAAATTCCTTATTACATTACCCTTTCAGCATTTTTTGTTTTTCACTTCTGCAACACCTAATACACAAAAAGCTTTTATGAGTCATCCCTTCAACTGTGATTGTATGTGTGTGTATGTATCTTCCTTCACATTTTATCTCATAATCAGATTACTGTGAACATATATTCTTAAAAGTATTTTGTACAACTCAATAGCAAGAAAACAAATAACTTGATTTAAAGTTGGGCAAAGGACCTGAAAGAAATTTCCAAAGAAGACATACAGATGGCCAGTAGGCATATGAAAAGGTGTTACAACATAACTAATCATCAGAGAAATGCAAATCAAAACCACAATGAGATATCACCTCACACCTGTTGAGATGGCTATTATAAAAAAGTCCAAAGATATCAAATGTTGGCAAGGATGTTGAAAAAAATGGAATGCTTGTGCCCTATTGTTGGGGATATAATTTGGCGGCCATTATGGAAAGGGGTTCTTTAAAAAAATTTAAAGTGAAACTACCCTATGATCCATCAATTTCACTTCTAGGTATATACCCAAAGGAAATGGTATTAGGATCTCAAAGAAATACCTGTACTCCCTTGTTTATTATAGCATTATTCACAATAGTCAAGATAAGGAAAAAGCCTGTGTCCATCAACAGATGAATGGATAAAGAAAATGTGAGATGTGTGTGTGTGTGTGTGTGTATATATATATATATATGTATATATGTATGTATATGTATGTCTATATAATTCAGCCTTAAAAAAGAGGGAAATCTTATCATTTGTAATACTGTGGATTAACCTGGAGAACATTATGCTGAGTGAAATAAGCCAGACATAGAAAGACATATACTGCATGATTTTACTTATATTTATGCAGTCTAAAATAGTTGAACTCATAAGCAGAGAATAGAACAGTGATTGCCAGGGAATGGAGAGTAGGAGAAATTGGGAGATGTTGGTCAAAGGGTGAGTGTTTTCAACACACACACACAAAACTTGTAACTGTAAGGTAATGAATTTGTTACCTAGCTTCATAGTGGTAGTCATTTCACAGTGTATACATATATTAAAATATCATTGTACACATTAAATATACATCATTTTTATTTGCCAATTATACATCAATAAAGCGGGCAAACTTTTTTCAAAAAAGTGTTTCAGTTGAAATCTGACATAATTTTTGCATAACGTATTATGAGAAGCTTGATGTAGAATGTACATTGACCACTGATTTATTTAATATTGTAAAAAAAAATGATGTTGTAATCAGTATTTCTTATTGGTTAAATCAGTTCTACTGAGAAAATTATTTAAAATTCTGTGCTTTTAAAACTGTACAAAAACCAGAGAAATATATTTGAATATTGGGTTATACACTGAAACTATTTCCAAGAAGTTGACAGGTTCTCTATAAAGACTTAAAAAATTCAGCTTTCTGGATAAAATAATGCTTTGAATGCTTAAAGAATGATTAAGTTTGCCATGAGACTGGAACATAGAGTTGAGGCTGTATAACTGCAATTTTCCAACCCTCTTTCTATTTATTAGAAAGCTTCATAGTAGCGCCGTAACATTTTCCTCCACCTGGTCTCTTTTAAACTACCAAACTTCTGGCTAAAATTTAGAATGCTTTGGTCTATTGGGTACCAACACAAGCAAATACAAATTGAAAAATTTTTCCTTCCTCTGTCTTGACATTTCCTAAGTATTTTTATTTTTGGTTATGCTTTAAAAGGCCAATATTCCCTCAGAAATAGACTGTATATCATTTTAGATTGACTTTGTATGTGAAAGGGAGATAGCTCTAAAATTAGGAGGACAATGATTAATAATGTTAAAGAAGCACTGTCTGGTACATACAGAACCTAATGCAGTTAGACACACTTTTTTAAAAATGATGGCTGTATGTTTATACAGCAAGTTTAAATTTTTCTTTTAATATTTGTAAATACTGAGTAGATAGAAATTTTATTTTTTGAAAAACGGTCTTGAAGCTTGAAATGCTTTTTTCTATTTTAGAAACTTAAATGAGATCTACTGGAAGAAAATATTTGTATTGAAATATGTTATACAAAGGAAATACACTTTTTAAGTTATAAGATGAATTTTCTACTTTTTTCTGATTGTGGCTTTTATTTTATGATCTTTACAAATAAATCATCATGAAACATTTTGACACCATTATGTTCTGTTTTCATAGTAGTTCAAGTAATTAATAACTAAGTGAGGCCTCATTTACTTACAGATTGATTAAATGGTTGAATAGCTTAAAAATAGAAATATTTTACACTAAAGCATCACCTGAGATTTGTTTATGAGTCATGCCATTAATTATGTTGCTTGTTTCATGATATGAGAATTAAGGGTCTTTTTTTTTGTTTGTTTCTTTTATTTTCAGATATTTGTAACATGAAAAAAAGGTCCCCAAAAAAGGATCAGCAACAAATTTTCCCACTGTAGAAAAGTTTACATGAAACTACCGATTAGTATTTGACAATGATTTCTAACCTTTCTGAGGTTACTCTTTTTCTAGCAAACTTCAAAGCTGACTTTGTAGGGTTTTTGTTTGCTATTTGAAAGTTTAGTTCATTCAAAAATTTAATTCTGTCTTAATTTCATAGTATTATAAGAGTTTTAATTATGAAATTTTAAGTGTATATATACTTTATTTTTTAGAGCAGTTTTAGATTCACAGGAAAATTAAGCAGAAGGGACAGAGATTTCTAGGGAACAGACCTGTTCCCCCATATGAATAGCCTCCCACATTATCAACATTTGTTGATACGTTTGTTAAAATTGGTGAACTTACAATGACACATAATCACCCAAAGTCTACAGTTTACATTAGGGTTCCATCCTATAGGTTTGGAAAATTATCAGGTTTTTAAGGATACTACCTTAACCATTTTTCTGCTTCTGGTCATGATTATACATAAACCTCTGAAGATGCATTGTTTCATCCTCGTTCTTCATTGAAACTTAGCCAAACATATGTGTGTTTTGTTTTTTATTACAGCCATCATTGAGGATGTGAAGTGGCATTTCATGTTGTTTTAATTTACATTTCCTTAATGACTAGTGATGTTGAGAATCTTTTCATGTGTTTGTTTATCACTTGTACATCTCATTTGGAGAAATGTCTACTCAAGTCCTTTGCCCATTTTTAAATTATTTGTCTCTTTGTTGTTGAGTTGCAAGGGTTCTTTATATATTCTGCATAGAAGACCCTTATCAGATATATGATTTGGAAATATTTTTCTTTCATTCTGTGAGTTGTCTTTCACTTTCTTGATAGTGTCTTTTGATACACAAAATATTTTAATTTTGATATAATCCAACTTAACCTATTTTCATTTTGTTCCTTGTGCTTTTGGTATCATATCTGAGAAACTATTACCAAATCCAAGGTCATGAAGATTTCCCCTGTGTTTTCTTCTAAACATTTTATGGTCTTAATGCTTATATATAGATCTTCTTTTGGTTATAAGTTAATTTTTAAATGGTGTGAAGTAGGTGTCCAACTTCATTCTTTTCATTGTGGATATCCAATTGTGCTAGCACCATTTGTTAAAGTCTTGCCCTTATCGAATGGTCTTGGAACCTTGTTGAAAATCACTTGACCATAGACTCTTGGGTTTATTTTTGGACTCTCAATTGTATTCTGTTGATCCCTGTGCTTATCCTTATGCCAGTATCACATTGTCTCGAATGCTGGTAGTTTGTAATAAGTTTTGAAATCTGGAATTGTGGGTATTCCTATTCTTTTTTTCAAGATTCTTTTGTGGGGGAGTGCATAGCTCAGTGATAGAGCACATGTTTAGCATGCACAGAGTCCTGGGTTCAATCCCCAGTACCTCCATTAAAATAAATAGGCAAACAAACGGACAAAAAAGATTCTTTTGCTTTGGGGTCTCTTGCATTCCATATAAATTTTATGGTCAGCTTTTACATTTTTGCAAAAGAGCAGTTGGGGTTTTGATAGGGATTGTGTTGTGTCTCTAGATTGCCTTTGGTAGTATTGCCACATTAACTATATTAATTCTTTCAATCCATGAACGTGGGATGTATTTCCATTTATTAGATCCTATTTAATTTCCTTCTGCAGTATTTTATAATTTTCACTGTGTAAGTTTTGTACCGCTTTGGTGAAATTTATTCCTTAGTGGCTTTTTTTCCCGTGCTCTTATGAATGCAGTTTTTTTCTTAATTTACTTTTTGGATTGTTCATTACAGGTGTGTAGAATGAAAACTGATTTTTGTTTTGATCTTGCACCCTGAAGCTTCCTGACTCTGTTTATCAGCTCTAATAATTTTGGTGGGATTTTTTATAATTTTTTTGTAGAGTGTCATGTCATTTCTGAATACAGGTAGTTTTAATTTTTCCTTTCCAATTTGATGCCCTTTATTTCTCCTTCTAGCCTAATTACTCTACCTAGTACTTCTAGTACATTGTTAATTACAGAGTCAAAACTGGACAACTTTGTCTTATTCCTCTTCTAAATAAAAAGCGTTCAGTTTTCACCATTAAGTGAGTTTTTCATAACTGTGCTTTATCATGCTGTGGAACTTCCCTTCCAGTCTTGGATTTCTATGTGTTTTTATGTTGAAACGTTATATTTTTGTTAAATGCTTTTTTAGCAACAGCTTAAAAGAAATTCTATTTTTCTTCATTTAATTAATGTAGTATATTAATTACATTGACTGATTTTTGTATATTGAACAAGCCTTGCATTGCTGGGGAAATGGTCATGGTAAATAGCCCTTTTAATGTGCTGCTGGATTTGCTTTACTAGTATTTTGGGAGGATGCATAAGTTCTTTTTTATTGGGAGTTTTGTTGTTGTTTTACTGATAACCTAAATCTTCTTTGTTTTCAATTTTTCTGGTTTTTGTTTCCCAGGAATTTCAAAAGATTGTTATAAGTAATCTTTCTTTTCCATTAAGTCCATTTTAAATACCTTTGGATTATTTTTCATAAGGGAAATAAATACTTTTCCAGTATCCCCTACTAGTTCTATTTCCCCATGTCTTTTAAATTGAGAAGGCTAAAACACAGTATAATACTCATTCTAGCTATTTGGTTGCAAGAGTAGTGGGAGGAATATTGTCAATCTTTCTGATATATTATAATCCATTGGATTTTTTAATCTGTATCAGTGCATGAGCTTTGACAGTTGTTTTAATTGTAAATCAATATGCTTTTTCTAGGAGTCACTGAATTAATCAGAATTTAAAACATACAAAATCTAATCCTTGGAGGTTACTGTCAATTTGAAGCTACTTGCATTGATTATAAAACACTTACACATGGGATTCAAGTACCTAAACGATTTCTCTTTAAAAGACATCATATTTGCTTCTCTTTTCATAGACTATATTAAACCTGTGAATAATTGCTTTTGTTTAGATTGAAACTTCAATTTCACTGTCAGTGGGGAATAGTTGAAAATTTTTCTGATGTCTAAACTTGAAATTAGAGTTTAACTTTTCCTGTTATGTCATTCATTCATTCAACATCTTTTTGAATATTACTCAATGTTGATATCCATTCTCCTGTAATTTCCTATATAATTATGCGTGAGAGATACAGTTTGAGTCCTTGCATATATGAACAATATATGAAAATTATCCCAGACTATTTTTAAAGAAAGGATCCTTTGTTTTAGATTTTGTTTTGAAAGAGAGGATCTGAACTGACTGCCATTAATTCTATTTAGGATGGTGGAGGAGTGCAGTTGATGGGAATATTTTCAGTTGATCATCTTGTTTTCAGCCTTTTTACTGCCTTCCATCTTTGATTCAAGTCTGCCTCCCAACCCTCTGAAGAGTATTTTAGGGAAGATTCGTGCCTCCTTAACTTCAGTCCTCTCCATAAATATTTTTGTCTGCAACTACTTGCCCTGTGCTTTATGAGTCAACCCTTCCACCTGCCTTCTAGAAATTTGTTGAAATGTGTAGTTTGCTGATGACCTACCACTTGTTCTCTTCATTTTTCATGGCTTATAGCTTTTAAAAATACCTTTGCTATCGTAGTTTAGGTCTCTCAGAGGGGAGACAAATAATTATATCTTCTTCAATCAAAAGTTTTCTTAATACAATTCACTGACACATGGCTTTTGAGTATATGAATAGATTTTACTGAAGCTTTGGAAGATGGAAGGTCCTTCTAGCAATTTATTGTTATCTCGACATATATTTTTCCCAAAAGTTATTTGAGTATTTTTTCTATTATGTGATCATCTATTTTTATCAGTCTACATTCTTATTATCCATTCCTCTTTCCTCTATCCCATAGCCTAAGTTTTCTTTATATTTTTATACAGATTATTTTATCTATCTTTTTTCCTTGTCTCTTTCTGAATAAATCCTGAATATCAGGATTTCACCTTCTTTTTAAGTAGTTTAAATAAGTGTTTTCTTAAATACTTTCTTTCCAAAGAGGAAATCTAGAGACAGCTGTATTATTTAAGCTGTTTTTTTTTAACCCTATTTGATTATAAATTGCTTTGATTTGATTTTTTTAACCCGATTTGATTATAAAGTGCTTTGTGTATACTATTATGCCAATTCTACTAAATAGGACTCAATAATATTGATTTTAGCTAGTTGTATCCAACACTGAATACCCTCTCATCTCTAAAACATAAACTACTATCTGCAAAGGAAAGACCACACATAAGTTGGACATAGGAAATCCTACAACTTTCTATACCTTAAGACCTAAGGTTCTCAAAAGTTAGCTTTCATCAGAGTCACATAAAAGACCTGCAGAATCACCTAAAGGACAGGTTTCTGGGTCATGTCCCATAACTTTTGATACAACAGGTCTTTATGGAGCCCAGTAATTTGCATTTCTGTAAAGCTTCCAGTACTGCTGATCTGGGAACTATAACAGGAAAACCATTGCCTAGTGAATCACTGTTTCACTGAAAAATAGAATAGCTCAAATGCCCTGAAATTGAGAGATAGATTTAGAGACATCTAAATATGTCAATAGTTTCTGAAAGTATTACCTCATATAATTGTGATATTTTAATTTTTTCAATAGGTGTTCAATTGCAGAAAAAGATGTTTGAGAATGATGTAGCAGAAAATTAGGTGTTTTCTGTGATTAATAGTTTCACACTCTAGTAACATGAGTCAAAGTGCACACAGGCATTAAACTTCAGCTAGTAGTTGCAAATACTGTGGGAACTATACAAACAAAACACAAAAATTAAAACGAATCTCATCCTCTTGTCGGCATTTGTGGTTTCTACATGTAAGCCTGATATTTATAAGTTTCTGTGTACTAATATGAAATAAATATTTTTTAAAGATATAGTAAAAATTTATTAAAGATGTAATTTTTAACAGAGTAGGAATTGCTTTTCCTTCCCTAGAAATCATACAGTGTATAACAATGGCTGATACAAAATCAGAATTGCTAGTTTCTCATTTTGTAGAGAAGTAACATGAATATTGCCTACGGAATAGTAAAGTTACATTATGAAAGGATTTTTATTATCAAAAAGTGAACTTACAAAGTCTCAGATTTACAGTTTTTTCAACTACTGAATGTACCTCATGATTTAACTGTAAGATAACTTAGCATGGACAAATGTCTACTTTCTGAGAAGAGATTTGAAGTAATGAAAAACTGCTTAATGAACATATATATAGCCTGATATCTTATAGGGTGTGTGTGTGTGTGTATGTGTGTGTGTGTGTGTATGTGTGTGTGTGTGTGTAATGTAGTCAATAAGCAAAATTTCCAAAATCTTACTAGCATTAAAAAGGATGAATTAGAAAGGCTGTCTTCCACATCATATTTATCAGTAAGCTCTTGCAGTTTTATCTGATGAGCTATGTTTTTGGTTGATTACCTCTAGTGTGATAATAAAATGAAGCTCATGCTCTTTGTTCAGTTTAATTACCTTTTGTAAAAAAATCATTTAACATTATATTATCGCTATTTTACCATGCCATCAAACATGCTTCTAAAACGTGTTTTTAAATGTCCCAACAGCATTACACCATATAAGTGTGTCATAAATTAAGCATGTCTCTCTGTTTAGGGGAATTTCCTTAAAATTGTTTCCTAAGAGTGAAATTGCTGAGTTAATGTATAAATATATATGCATGACTCAATACATTTTTTGCAAAAAAAATGTAGTGACTAATACATCTACTTTCAGTGATAATGTATATTTTACAATACCCTTTTAGATAAATACTGCCTATCATTTTATTTGTATTTTTGCCAATTTGATAGGTACAATCATGCCAGTATGGTTTTAATTTGCATTTTTGTAAATTTGTAATAGATGGTTTTTAATATGCTTTTAAGTTGATTACTTTTTTTCTGTTTAAAATATAGCTATATGTTAGTGAGTATAATCTGTTATGTAAAAGCAGGAAAAGGATAACTAAGATTTTGGAAAGACTACATCTATACTATTTTCCTGTTTAAAACCTGGAAGTCTAACATAAATATATGTGTGATGGCTATAACTAATTTTAGTACATGAAAATTAACAGATATTTCTTTTTCTTTTTCTTTCTTTCCTTTTTTCCCTCTACATTTTGTGTGCATAAGAAAGTTTTATTTAAACTTCTTTATCAAATTCAGGATTAGTGCATAGCTTTATGGTTAAGAAAAATTGCAGCTCATATGTGGCCTAAAAGGAGAAATATGAATGATATATTGCCTAGAATCACACAGTTAGTTTTTTAGGTAATAGAACACATTATAGACTGTATGATCATGTTTCTTTCCTTGACAGTTACCCAAATCAAAATCATTTCATTTGCAAATTGAAGTATGATGAATTAATCAAACCTCTGAAGAACACAAAAGGAGATATCATATGTTAATGAAATGTGCAACATTTACTTTTTTATTCTGTCACTTATTCTAGGCCTATATGAATCAACTATAAAGATAAAGTGAATGACTTTCTTTTCTAATCTGGGAGTGATAAGAGATTTTATATATAAATAGAAATATTTTTCCAGGAAGAAACACATTCATTTCAAACAACTCAGTTACTCAATGTTGTGTGTGTGTGTTTGTGTTTGTGAGTGTGTGTGTTTGAATTTGATGTACTTTTTCTCTGATAACATATCAGTCTTATGAGTCTGTGACAGTGTGAGAGCACAAATGGAAAGCAATCTGGAGACACTGCTGTTATACAAACAGATTTAAAAAAATAGTGCTGTGTGTGTGCATGTGCACGCGCGCGTGTGCGTGCACATTTGGGAGTTTTGAAAGAGGGAGGGGATTTGTGCAGTAACTTTTAAATATTTTGAATAGAATAGATTAAATAGATCAACTATTTGTTGAATTTGTAATTTATTGAATATCTAAATATTAAGGACAAGTTTTAAAAAGAAAATATGGCAAAACATTTTTTAAAAAATGATTACTGAATGACAAGCCAAAATAGGCTTTACAACTTCATAGGTGACTGAATGTTAGTCTGTGATTGGCTCTTTTCCAGCGGTAGAACTGGCAGACTTCAGATAGGGAGCTAAATGCGACTCTGCTGTGATAAGAAATGGGAAAAAAATAGAAAAAGTAATTGCTTTAGCAGTGATCTAGTTTAGAAATGATACATTCTTTCAGGTAGAATTCAGTAACCTTTCCATCCCTTGCCCACTCTTTGAGCACTCTGTGAGGTCAGATGTCTCTGTCTAGGGAGGTGGAAACTGTTTAGAAACCTGCTACCATCCAAAATATTGCAACTGAAATAATGTTAGTATAGTTGTGCACTAAGGCTTGTTGTTCTTTGTGTATGTGAGCATGAGGTGAAAAGGAACTATCTCTTAAAGATTTTTCTATCTAATACTCTTCGGGATCTAATGAGATCAGTCAACTTCAGATAAACATCCTGATGCTGAACTCACAATTGGGCATCTCTGTGTACTGACCCATTTTTCTTTAGCTGTTCTCACAGAGGAATGGCAGTGTATGTTAAGGGCAGAAGAAATGCCTATTTTTATGTGACTATTTGAGAAAGGAAACAAGACAAGTCAATAAAGATTTAGCAAAGTTTGGCTTTTGGATTTGTTCTGTTTTGCTCCTCTGACCAGCCACACATGTTTAGGAAACTAATCCTTTACTTTGACAGACTTATTCTGCGTTACACCTTCTACTGAGTTTTCTGAAAAAGCAAAAAGTATTTTGTCCTCTGGCATTCACACACCAGGTGGTCTAATTTTTGCCTGTTGGCTCACAATAGGTGTTTGGAGGTTTTCTCCCTGACCTGAATCGATTCTCCAACTGACAGAGCAAAGTAAATCTTGGACAAAAACAACCGAGAATATGTTTCCACTAGCAAGGTCAGTGTAAATTATGGAGGATTTATGTACTAAGGTGATGTATTAGAACCCTATGAGTGCTTTTGTTTGAATAGAAATATCAAAATATCAAGGCATGTTGACTTAGACAGATATATGATTTTTTAAATACAGTTTTGATTATTAGTTAATGTTACTTCACTCTCCTGATGCTTCATTTGTTGCACAACTAAGGCATGGACAGTTTTCTGTGTCAGTCCTACAAGAAACAGGGTTAGTCCCATTTAATTTTTTAGTAGCAAGCTTCTTCTGATAGTGACAGAAAGCAAGCATGGCAATAGGATATGTTTGTCCTCCTAATCACTGGCTTCAGAAGTTTTGTTCTACTTTCCATTATTTATATAAATATTTGAAAATGTACTTAAGTTTTATAATTTTGACATCATTTGAAGTAATATATACTAGAAAAAACATCACCTTCTAGGTAATTTAGTTTCTTTCTTTTTTTAAACTCTGGTATTTAATTGTATTTCAGTTAAGGGATGTGGTATTATTCAGCTGTTTTGGGAATTACTTGGCAAATCCATATTCAAGTAATTTACACTGATCATATTTTTGTAGATTTTGTTCCTATTCTCTTTCAGTATTTTGATTTACTAGTATAAAAAACTAAATATTTTTCTCTGTTCTTCTAAAATGAACTCTTTAGTTTTCTCTAGATGCTCGCTAGGTTTCAGGTATCTTTTTGAAGATAAAAAGTAGAACTACACTATCATAGGTATATATATTCTATGGATTTTACCTATATGGAGATAGGTTAATGTTTTCTCATATTTTCAGTACTCTTTTGATTATTCCAATGTTTTTCATTACTGGAACAGAATTATGATTAAGCTTTTTAATTTTTAGATTAAGTCTAAGCCTGTTGAGTGAAAGAAAATTTACAACTGTAGATTTTACGGTGTGCCATATAAAAACTTCTCCAAAAGTAGCAACAGAAAATTTTATTTTATCTTTTAAATAAATAACATATGCACATGTACAAATTTTAAAAAGCATAAAGTCCAGTGATTAGTTTTCTACCCACCACTGTGGCCCAACTATCCATTTCTTTTTTAGAACTATGTTGTAGATTTACAATCAAATCCTTATTTCCTATCCCTTTTTATTTAAATTGCTTTATACTGCACATGTTGTTCTACACCTTGCTTCAGGTTTAGTGTTCTTAGTATTCTTTTTATGGCTGCATACTGTTCTGTGTATGAGTAATTTATTTAACCTTTGCTCTATTGATAGACAAAATAAGGTTTACCCAGTCTTTTTCTGTTGGAAACAATGATTCAGTGAAATGTTATGTACATATTTTTTGAAGATATATCTGGTAGCTTTTTTAAAGAAAGTTGTGGGTAATTATGACATCAGTGATGGCAAGGACCAGATAAGCATAAATTGATGTTATAATCCAGTGTATAATACAGTTTTGGAACAGGCCAAGCTGGATTTTCTCTCTGCACTGCCCATTTTGGACTCCTCATGTTTCAGGCTCCTTTTCCATTGTGTTTTATTTTCTAATTCAGTAAACCCTGTACATGAGTGTATTCATTTTCTAAGACTGCTGTTACAGAGTACCACAAACTAGATAGCTAAAAACAACAAAAAATAATTGTCCTATAGTTCTGGAGACTAAAAGGAAAAAAATCAAGATGTCAGCAGGGCTTGTTAGCAGGGCTATGTTCGTCCTGAACCTGTCCAAGAGAATGTTTTGCTTCTTCCTAGTTTCCAGTGGTGGCTGTCAAGCCCTGGCCATCCCTGGCTTTCAGCCCTGTCGCTCCAATTCCTACCTCTTTTGTCATAATGGACACCAGTATTAGATCAGGGCCCAGAATAATTATCTCATTTTAATTTGATCGTATCTGCCAAGTTCTTATTTACATATAAGTTCACTTTCACAGGTTCTGGGAGTTACAATTTCAACATTTTTAAAGAGGGGGCATAATTCAAACCATAAAGTTAAATAATAGAAGGTAACCCCAGTGCTTCAGTAATCTTGTAAAACTGATGTCCCAAAGTAAGCTCTGTATTCCAGAGTTTAATTGTATATATTATATCATTTACCTAAAACTCCATGTAGTATATGACTATATCTTTAGATTGTAGTCTACTATAAATACTGGTGCTTTTAACATTAGGAAAATTCAGTAAGGAAAAATTTATAGTTTCATATTCAAATTGTGCTGAACTTTTCTGTAATCTCACAGTTTTTGTCTGTCACATCAAATTGGAAAATAAGTATGTTTTGTTTTCTCTTTATTCGTAATGGGCCTAGTCAAGCAGTAATTAGTTGATGTGGCTCATTTTACTGCATTTAATAGGGATCAATAACCAGAATTATTGTTCAAGTTTGTCATCAGATAACAAATCACAGCAAACAAATCCAACAGGAGTCAATGTGATGACTCATTAGCAATGAGCTCTCACCAAGAGCGCTAACTAGCTGAAGATGTCACACCATATTGTTTTATGTGAAGCAGATAGCAATAATAAAATCAGGTTCTTAAAACTGACACCAGGAATGTACTCTATTTTTATTTTAGGGCTTTTCTGCTTTTAAAATACTGAAACTAATTTATGTCCTTTTTGTTGTTCTTATCATTTGTTTTAAAATGCGTATTTTTAAATTTCTTGAAGATCACATCTGATTGATGCTTATGATTTTTATAAAGTCTATCCCTAAAAAATATTTACTATGTTTTATGTCCTGTCCTCTCACTTGACTATTATGTTCAATTATGCAGTTATTTTTAACAATTTCTTCATGAAATCAAGTGCACTGTGCACCCACACACATGCACATACACAGAGGTCCATATACTCTCTCATGCACACACACACACACACACACACACACACACACACGTACATGCAGATCATAAATTCTAAAGCATGCTGAAAGAGAATTCAAATAAATATTTATATGACAGCTAATCTAACTCCAAATCTCCCAATTATACTATCATGACTCATGAATATCTGCTCTTCTCTACTATTACATTCTTAGAAATGAAGTAGATCAAGAGTGGGATGTTGGGATGGGGAGTAAACCATTTTCTGGTGGTGGTAGAACATATTTTCTCCAGAAGAATGGACAGTATTTTCTAGAACATAAATATCTAACTTCTCAGATATATTCTCAAGTATATTCTTTGGTATATTTTTGTCTTATTATGATTCCTTGATTTATTATTTTATAACATCTATACAGATATTCAAGTCATCCTCCAAGTGTAGGCAGGAGAATTTGTCCTCCTGACCAAATTGTTGTTTACTGATTTAATTTTATAAAGTACCTACCCTATGCCAGAAACTAAGCTGAATTTTAGAAATAAAGAAGAGTATAGACCCTGATGACTCAAGTATAACAAAGTTAATATACTATGTGAAGAGTTCAGTAGGAAACTCTAAGTACAGCTTATAGAAATCTATAGCTGAACAACAAGTCATGAACTCTTACCCTATGCAAGGAACTCTCCCAGGTGCTATTGAAGATAATAGGAAGTAGTGAGCAAGGTCTCTGCCCTCAAGAGTTCACCATTTAATTGGGGAGAGAAGGCCTGAAGTGGATGTCAAGTTAAAGTTACAAGAAAAATGTGTGGTATTAAGGATTTATTTCCTTGTATGCCATATAGGTGTCATGATAGCCCTTTGTGTGAATTCAGGTGAGGGGTGGTCACTTTGGCAGAAGGGGTATAGGGTGGACCACACAGAGGACAAAGCCTTTGACTTATACATTGGATGAAATAGGATTTGGATAATATTTTAATCTTATTATTCATATTATACAATCTCCCATTCAGATTTAGTGGATTCTGTCTTTCTCTTTTGAAAGCATAGGTAGTAATTAAAGCTAACTTAGTCAATAGTTTATGTGACAATAGTTTATGTATTGTGCTAAGCACTTTAATGATTATGAGGATGCTCTGATATAGACACTATTAACATGACCATTTTAGGATGAGAAATTGAGGCATGGGAGAGATTATAAAACTCTCCTTGGCTCATGTAGCTCAGAAGTAGTAAGTGTAGTCGAACCCAGGCAGTATATTGACAAAGCTTACCCACACTTCATATTCTCTCCCCACTTAAGCTAACTACCTGATACAACGGGTCAGTATGATCAAGTTTATGTTTTAAATTAGCAACATCCTTGAATAAATGTCCAAATAAATTGTATTATATCTGGGAGCAGTAAGAATTGTAGTGGATTAATTAAGAAAACTAATTAAACTTGGTTCACCATTTGGTTGGATTGATTTTCTGCCACAGAAGTCAACCCATCAAATAATTAGGAAATATAGAAATAATTAAAAGCTAAATCAGCTAATTTTTATTTGAATAAAAATTTAAATGCTTAATGGTAAAATTTAATTATTTTTACATTTTAAAACTCAGATAAATTAAGAAAATTATTTTTATATTCAGTATAAATTCTTTATTATTTTTAATATTGGTTATTTTATTTATTTACTTGTTTGCTTGTTTTTATTGTTGTTTGTAAATATTATTTACTTAGTAGGTAGAGAAGTTTAGTTCATGTTTGGAAATTTGAAGAAAGGAGGCTCTTTGTTACATATTACTTGATATTACAGCTTCAGCTCTCTGAAGTATTTTTTGAATTTTAATGTAATTCAAATTCAGTTGAGATGCATTTTAATTACACAATGAAATTGGATATTTTTCAAATTCTGGAATTAATTATCTCTGTTGCATTCAGGATTATGTAAGTATCCGGGAAAATGTGCAAGAACAAGAATGTGCACAAGCAAGGGAGAACCATTTAGATGTCTCCAAAAAAAAGTCTGTCAGTGGGCAGCAAAAATTCTATTTGAAGTCTTCTCTGACCATTTGATTTAGAAATAATTTCTCATTTTTTGGAAGTGTAAGAAGAGTTATAGCACGTATCTGTCAACACTCTATAATACTTTGGGGTATTTACTTACCTCCTATTTGTAATGAATGTTGTTGTCTTGAGGGCAGGGACCCTGTGTGTGTTATCTGTAGCACCTAGCATAACATCAGGCTGAAAAAAGTATGATGAATAATTTTCACTTTGCAGAGAAAAGATTTGATGTATAAACACAGATGAGTAGAACTGAGTGATAAACCATAGCAGATGTTCATTACACTCATTGTGTGATGCTCTGGTGCTATTCATAATCTCTCTAACTTTCGCAACCCTCTAAGGTAGATCCAGTCTCCATTTAACAGATTAACAAACATGAGATTGTAAAAATTAAATCAGTTCATAAAAATCCTGGCTCTGTTGTAAAAGGAAAACCGCTGTTAGATGACAGAGATCTGGTTTTCAAGTCTTCACCTTTACTTTTCTAGATTTTGTGTCTTGTTTTGGAGTTACTTCAGTAATAATCAGTTTTGAGCCTCAAAGCCAGGCTCTCAGGCCACCTAAATAAAGAGATAGAAACTACATCTTGTCTCAGTTTAAATAGTGCAGAATACATTATTACCCTTAAAAGAATCATATGTTAAGAGTACGTTTTGTTTTGTAAGAAACTACCGAAGTGTCTTTAGAGGTGGCTGTACTATTTTAAATTCCCACCAGCGATGAATGAGAGTTCCTCTTGCTCTACATCCTCACCAGCATTTGGTGTTGTCAGTGTTCTGAGTTTTGGCCATTCTAATAGGTGTGCAGTGACATCTCATTATTTTAATTTGCATTTCTCTGATGATGTGAGGTCACATGTTTATTTACTATTTGTATATCTTCTTTGGTGAGGTGTCTGTTGTCTTTGGACATTTTTTGGTCAGATTGTTTGTTTTCTTAAATCGTTGAGTTTTAATAGTTTGTTGTGTATCTTGGATAAAAGTCCTTTATCAGATAGGTCTTTGCAAATATTTTCTCCAAGGCTGTGACTTTTCTACTCATTCTCTTGACAATGTCTTTCTCGGAGCTGAGAATTTTAATTTTAATAAAGTACAATTTATCAGTGATTTCTCTCATGGAGTATGACTTTGGTGTTCTACCTAAAAGTCATCACCATAGCCAAGATCATATAGATTCTTTTTCCTGTGTCATCTTCTAGGAGTTTTATAGCTTGGCATTTTATATTTAGGTCTGTGATTGATTTGAGTTAATTTTTGTGAAAGATGTTAGGTCTTTGTGTAGGTTTATTATTTTTTGGCATGTTTATGTCCAGTAGTTTCAGCACTGTTTGTTGAAAAGACAGTGCATTGCTCCATTGTATTGCCTTTGTTCCTTTGTCAAGGATCAGTTCACTGTATTTATGTGAGTCTATTTCTTGGCTCTCTATTCTGTTACATTGATCAATTTTCCGGTTTTTCACCAATACCACACAATCTTTATTTCTGTAGGTTTATAATACATCTGAAAGTAGGTAGCATCAGTCTTCAAACTTTGTTCTTCTCTTTCAATATTTTGTTGGCTATTCATGGTCTTTTGCCTCTCTATATAAACTTTAGAATCAGGTTTTTGATAATCAGAAAATAACTTACTGGGATTTTGACTGGGATTGCATCGAATCTTTAGATCAAAGTGGGAGGAACTGACATCTTGACAATAGAGTCTTTATATCCACTAACATGGATATTATTTAGTTCTTCTTTGACTTCTTTCATCAGATTTTCCTCACTTAGAGGTACATATTTTGTTAGATTTGTACCCAAGTATTTCATTTTGGAAGGTGCTGATTTTAATGGTACTGTATTATTAATTTCAAATTTCAGTTGTTCATTGCAGGTATATGAGAACATGATTGATTTCCACATAGCAATCTTTTACCCTGCAATATTGCTGTAATCACTTACAACGTCAGACTTTTTCTGGTTGATTCTTTGTGATTTTTCTATATAGATGATTATATTATCTGCAAACAAAGAGCTTTATGTCTTTCTTCCCAGTCTGTATGTTTCATTCTCTTCTCCTATCTTATTGTGCTAGCTATAACTTCCAATAATACAGTGTTGAACATGACTGGTGAGACAGGACATCCTTGCCTTGTACCTGATCTTAGTGGGAAGGCGTCAAGTTTCTCACCATTGAGTATGATGCTAACTGTGGGTTTTTTTGGTAGATATTTATCAAGTTGAGGATGTTCTCCTGTATTCCTTGTTTACTGAGAGTTTTTACCATGAATGAATGTTAGACTTTGTCAAATGCTTTTTTTCTGTATCTAGTGATATGATGGTGCCATTTTTTCTTTTTTAGTCTGTTGATGTCCTGGATTACATTAATTGACTTTTGAATGGTGACTCAGCTTTGCATAATTGGCATAAATGCTACTTGATCTTAGTGTATAATTCTTCTGTACATTATTGGATTTAATTTTCTAATATTTTCTTGGGAATTTCTGAAGCTATGTTCATGAGAGATACTGGTCTGAAGTTTTCTTATAATAACTTTGTCTAGTTTTAGTATTATGATAATTCTGGCCTCAAAGAATGAGTTTGGAAGCATTTCTTCTCCTGATCCTCTGAAAGAGATTGTAGAAATTTGATATAAATTCTTTTTTAACTGCTTGATGGAATTCATCAGTGAACCCATCTGGGCCTGGTGCTTTCTGTTTGGAGGTTATTAATTACTAATTCAATTTCTTTAATAGCTATAGGCCTATTCATATTGTCTCTTTATCTTGTGTAAATTTCAGCAAAATTTTGTCTTTTAAGGAATTGAACCATCATCTGGTTATCCAGTTTATGGGCATAGAGTTAATATAGCTTGACATAGTATTCCTTTTTTTTTTTTTTTAACATCTATGGAATCTATAGAAATGTCCTTCTCTGCTTTCATTTTTGATATTAGTAATTTGTGTCTTCTTTCATTTTTTATTACTTTTCATACTTAGAGGTATCAATTTTACTAATTTCTTCAAAGAACCAATTTTTGGTTTGTTGATTAAATTTTGTTGAGTTCTCCTCCAATTCTTATTATTTCTTTTCTTCTGCTTACTTTGGACTTAATTTGCTCTCTTTTTTTACTTGCCTAAGGTAGAAACTTAGGTTACTGATTTTAGATCTTTTTTTATAATAACATATAGTAAATGTTATAAATTTTCCTCTAAGTAATGCTTCTGCTGCTGTTCATGTAAATTTTGAAAAGTTGTGTTTTTATTTTATTTCAAACTATTTAAAATTTCTCTTTAAATTTCTTCTTTGATCCATGTGGCATTTAAAGGTGTGTCATTTAATCTCCACATATTTTGAGATTTTCCACTTTTCTCCCTGTTATTGGTTTCTAGTTTAATTCCACTGTGTTCTGAGAGAGGACATTGTATGATTTCTGTTCTTTTAAGTTTACTGAAGTATGCTTTATGACTCCTAAAGAGAGAATGTGATATATCTTGGACTATTTCCCTGTGAGCTTGAGAAAAATGTATTTTTGCTATGGTTGAATGAAGAAGTCCATATAGGCGAATTATATCTAGTTAATTCATGGTGTTGTTGAGTTCAACTTTGTCCTTACTGGTTTTCTGTCTGCTGGATTTGTATATTCTGTTGATGGTTTTTTCTCTCAACACTTTAAATATTACTACCCTCTGCTATTCTCATTTGTATCATTTCTGAAGAAAAGTTGGACATAATTCTCATATTTTTCCCTCTATAGTTGGGTGTTTTTTCCTCTGGCTTCTTTCAGAATTTTTTCTTTATCTTTGATTTTCTACAACTCAAAAATGATATACCTAGATGTAGTGTATTTGATTTATCCTTTCTGTTGTCATGGATCTGTGGTTTGGTGTCTGACATTAATTTGGGGGAAGTTCTCAGTTACTATTTTTTCAAATACTTCTTCTGTTCCTGTCTCTCTTTCTTTTCGTAGTATTCCCATTACATATGTGTTGCACCTTTTGTATTTGTCCTATAGTCCTGTGATAATATGTTTTTTTTCCCAGTTTTTGTTCTTTTACTTACAATTTTTGAGGATTCTATTAATATACCCTCTAGCTCAGGCAGTTTTTTTTCCAGCCTTATCAAATCTATTAATAAGCCCACCAAAGGCATTCTTCATTTCTGTTACAGTATTTTTTTTTCTCTAGCATTTCATTTTGGATTAGAATCTTAGGATTTCCATTTCTTTGCTTACATTGCCTGTCTGTTCTTGCATATTATCTACATTATCCATTAAACCCCTTAACTTATTAGTCATAGTTGTTTTAAAACTCAGTAGAACAATTTCAATATCCCTGCCATGAATGCATCTGATGCCGGTTATCTTGCTTTGAATTGTGTTTTATGCCTTTTTTTATACCTTGTCATTTTTTTCTTGATAGCCAGACATGATGTACTGGGTAAAAAGAACTGCTGTAAATAGACTTACTTAGGTAGTGGTGAGGTGTAGGGGGAAGGAGAATTGTTCTATAGTTCTTTTTTTTTCCCAAATAAATTGCTTATCCTTTTATTTGTTTATTTTTTTGTAGTATGCAACTAAATGGTTTTTTTGTTTGTTTGAATTTTGTTTGTTTGTTTTTATGTTATTTTTGTTTTATTGAAGTATAGTCATTGTGTCAATTTCTGGTGTATAGCATACTGTTCCAATCATATTCTTTTTTACTAAAGGTTTTTACAAGATGTTGAATATAGTTCCGTGTGCTATACAGAAGAAATTTGTTTTTTATTTTTTTTGTATAGTGGTTACCTTTTGCAAATCTCAAACTCCCAAACTTATTTCTTCCCATCTCCTTTCCTCTAGTAACCATAAAATTATTAGTATGTCTGTGAGTCTGTTTCTGTTTTGTAGATGAGTTCATTAGTGTCCTCTTTTTCCTTTTTTTTTTTGTTTTTAGATTCCACATATGAGTAATATCATATGTTATTTTTCTTGCTCTTTCTGGCTTATGTCACTTAGAATGATGATCCTTAGGTCCATGCATGTTGCTGCAAATGGTGTTATTTTATTCTTTTTTATGGATGAGTAGTATTCTATTATATAAATATACCACAACCTCTTTATCCAGTCATATGTTGATGGACATTTAGGTTACTTCCATGTCTTGGCTATTGTATATAGTGTTGCTATGAACATTAGGGTGCATGTATCTTTTCGAATTAGAGTTCCCTCCAGATATATGTCCAGGAGTGGAATTGCTATGGTAAATCTATTTTTAGTTTTTTGAGGAATCTCCATGTTTTCCATAATGGCTGCACCAAACTACATTCCTACCGGCAGTGTAGTTTGGTTCCCTTTCTCCACACCCTCTCCAGCATTTATCGTTTATAGACTTTTGAATGATGGCCATTCTGACTGGTGTGAGGTGATATACCTCATTGTAGTTTTGATTTGCATTTCTCTGATAGTTAGTGATATTGAGCATTTTTTTTCATGTGCCTATTGGCCATTTGTATCTCTTCATTGGAGAATCACTTGTTTAGGCCTTCTGCCCATTTTTGGATTGGGTTGTTTGTGTTTTTTGCTATTAGGTCTCAGTGTTTTAGTGAACCTATGCTTCTGGACTGTGAACCTCAGAAGACTTGGGTTTTTTACTCCCTCCTTAGGTGGGACAGTGGGCTGAAATTGGGTATTTTCCTTCTACCAGTTCAGTTAAGCCCTGGTAATACCCCAGGAAATTAGGCTCTGATTAATTAGTTTCCCCTGAGGACAGGCCTTGTTAAGAAAACATTGCTTTGACATATTTCAAAATGGTTCTTTTACACTCTTCCTGTTGGAAGCCAAAAGGAATTTTCTCTGAAATTTACTCTGGAAATCTGATTGACCTCCTAGAGGTAAATCTCACAATATTGTAGGTGCACCCCTCATAACTGGGTTGCCGTGGAGATTTTAAACTCTCAGAGTTGTCCATAATGAACAATTACAATTCAAGTCTTCCTGTGATTCCTGTTTGTTTCCACTTGTGAGTCTCTCCTCAGATAGGCCATGACTCCCTATAGTCACCTGCCTTTCCAATACTGGGGGCAGCTGTTTGTCCTGTATTACATCCCCTTTCCTATAGATCCAAAAAGAGTTGATTTTTCTTTCTTTTTAGCTTTTTACTTTTTTGTTTCTATAGCACCGCCACTTCCAAGCTTTTTACATTGGGAACCAGAAACCACAAAATTCCTGTGTAGATTTTTGAATAAACAAAAATCATAGTTACCTGTTTTACATGTATTATTCATTGAATATATAATTATACTTAAATGAATGAATTGCTTTCAAGTCACACATCTAAGCACATATATCATTTAGTTAATCCTTTGGTACTTTATTTTTCAGTTTATAGTTAAGTACTCACTGTTCCTATTGAATTTTCTCCACATACCTATTTTAAGAACAATTTACTAAATTCAAGAATAAATGGAGATGAACGAAAAAAACTGACCTTGTTTTATTTTGTGTAGTAAAGTAGTTTTTAAGGTAAAAATACTAGAATTGCTCTTACTCTCACAAAATAACATTAAATCTAAGTATGTGATCTAGAATTAAGAAATTATTTGTATATGAACATATATTTTAAACAAATACATATATATTTAAGTAATATTTCTTTTCTGATAGTGTATATTTAAATGTAATAATCTTGATTGGGAATGTTGTTAATGACAAACATCTGTAAACAGTTCTCATGAGCTTAAAAAGGGAATGAGAGTTATAGATAAAGCTGTTTTCAATATATTTGGAAATTTGCTGGCAACTAAAAATGCATTTGATATTGATATTAACCATAGTAATATCAGTAAATGAAAAAAATGACAGCTACTTTATGATTATGTTTTTTTCTCTGATTCATCTAACTAAACATTGGTGTCAGCATTATTTCCCTTATGAACATTGTTAAATGCATATGATTCAGATGGATAACTATGAGTGATCTATGAAGCTCTAGAAAATATTTTTTGTGATATTACATATAAGTGAGAATATTTTTTCTGTGACTCTCTTGATGGATCAGTAACTTCTGAAAACAAGTCATCTGGTATTTATAAAGAAGTTGTCTTCTCATTGTATCTTTCATGTACAGAAGCACATTTCTTCATGATCACTATCTGAAAGCTCTCTGTATTGTTGAGTTCAACTGCCATTGAATTAATATTTTCTCTAAAAGCCTATGTAATGGTTCTTCACCGTACAAGGATGAAATGGCCAACACAAACTTTCAGGTCCTGTTCCATTTTTCAAGAGCTATAATTTTAAGATGTTCTTCTTTTTGTTTCAGTGTCTACTATTCTGTGCCCTTCCTATCTATTTGTCTAATGCTGTACCCAGAATCACACCAACAGCCAATACATACAGTCTCTTAATATATGTAATATAATACAATATGGTTTTTCCTTCCATCTCCACTGGGGAATTTTCTCATAGTTAGACTAAATCATCTCCAGTTATGCAATCCTAACTTACTTTCTAGGCCATTAGCATACTATTTGCCTTATCTGTATTCCTTCCAATTTATTAATATCCCCTCTTAAAAAGACAATGACAGTGGCCCCAAATACTCCTGATGTGCCATAGATTTCCTTGATATAATACATTATATTTACATAATACAAGTTATGTTTTCTGTAGTATTTTTTGACCGTTGAATTGATACACTTTTACATGTAAGCAATTGCACAGCCTTGGAAATTTCTTTACTTCCCAGAAGGAGTAAGGACTGCAAGAACTGAAGAAGTGAGCTGAGAACCTCCAAGTATACTGTCCATGCCCAATTAATAAATGTCTTTTCACTACCTGATCCTCAAAATACAACTTCTTCCTCTTCCCCTGCCATTTTTCTACACATAATGAAAATAGTACCCTTGAGACACAGAGATCTTACAACACGGCTATAATTAGTCAAGTGAGTCAGAGAGCAGAAGGGGAGAATAGAGCATCAGGAGAAAAGCAATAGGATTTACAAAATCTAAAATTTAGTGTTAAATACATCTTTGATAGTATTCTTTTACTACTAACTGTGTAGACTTGCTTCAGTCATTTAACCTCTTGAGACTATTTACTGCTCAATAAAATATTTTATTATTTATACAGAATAAATTTTAGAAGAATATTTAATGAACATTCATAATAGATACCCCACAAGTCTTACTGCTTCCATATATTTTCTTATCCTTGAGATAAGTGGGGATAGAAGTTTTACATTCTTTTTACCTAGAGAACTACTTTAATGATATTCTGCAAAAATCATTAGGAACTGGTGTATCATAGTCAGTATTGTACAGCAGTGGATGTTATATGAGAAATACTTTAATCCACTACTGTCACAATTTTAAAGAAAATCAATTTCATACATGTAACTCATATTGTCAGAAAATTATCCCTTTCTCTTTCCAAAGAAAATATCAAAGCCTGTAAAGTAGTGAAGACTTTACGTATCCTATCACTTAACTGTATCATTTTAAATTTTTATTAATTCTCATTATTTTTCTTGTATGTTTTGTAACAGGTTGTTTTCTGTAATTCTTTAAATGAAATTACTGGACAATAATATTTTGTGAGATAAAAATCTACACACTATTTTTTCTTTATTATCAGATCAATACTGATTAGACCGAATCAAAGAATACCACATGTACAAAACTTACTTGCATAGTAACTCTGAACTTTTACAGAAATTTTATTTTATAATTCCTTAGAATATTAAACAATTTATTAGATGGCTATGACATTGTACATGAGCCATAAATAAACTCTACTTCTATCACTTAACATTTTCTCCTTTGTATTTTTCATAATATCTTACAGAGTATCAAATATACTTCATCTGCTTCTCTCTACATTGAGTGTACCTGTTTCTTATTTCAGAATGGCTTTTATTTTACATTAGCCAAAAAAAAATGTTGAAAAGATAAAACTGTACTATTGCACCATGATTTCAACAATGAAAACAAAAAAGTATGGATGTGTACAATTACTAGGGTGCATACACAGAAAGGATAACAACCCTTTAGAATATTATATTACAGGGAGTTGTTTTTAATATAAACTTACAAATTATTTTCATTTGTATATAAAATAAATTTATTCTAGGCACTTCTAGCATACAGAAAATGAAATGGTAAGAGACTTATTTATATGCTGTGATAGTGATTGTATTCAAAACATAACCTACCTGATTTCATAACTTCTAATCTTTCCATTTAGCATATATCAGAAACAGTACAAAGGCTTCCCTAAAGAGACATGGTTACTTCTCATTGTGCTGACCATGTCAGATTATATTGTTTTAAAAACTTTTTATTAACTTATGGTGAAAAGGAATATGAAGGTGAATATATGTATGTTCATGTATGACTAAAACATTGTGCTGCACATCAGAAATTGATACAACATTGTAAACTGACTATGCTTCAATAAAAAAATACATACAACTTTAAATTTCAGATTACTTATTGGACTAAAAAGTTTAAAAATAATTTTATTTGAGTATTTTTTAATTATTGAGAAAGCTCTCATTTCAAAAGACCTTTAAAAGTAAATTTTATAAAGTTATTTTGAAATACTACATTGAGATATCCAGTAGTTTCAGTACTTAAAAAATGAAATAAGTCTTAGAAATTTAGAGTTGGAATGTTCCTGGAAACAATTTACCTTGGTCCTCCAGTTGTCTCAGGATAATATACTAAGAAGTTAAACCATTTTCACTAAGATCTGTAGAGAGTCATGTGAAGGATTAAATAAACTAAAGCCAGATTTTTTTGTTTATTCTATTTTCATAATTTAATGTGGCAGTGAAATGTTACTTGCAGTACACTAGTAATCATTTAGGACCTACAATTTTCTGATATTAGTTGGACTTTAACACCCACCATCTTAATGATTACTTCAATTAAAAAGAAATTGTTGGTCCCTATAGGTGTTTCCAAGCTGTGTGAAAAATAAGGATGTCTTGTTCTTTAAAAGTCTTATTTGATCTGTAATATATTGTTATGGGAGAGGCCCTGGAGCCCCACTGGAAGAGCAGTGCAGTGCTTGGGAACAGAGAGTGTACCACGAAGACACCAAGGTTTAAATCCTGGCTCTACTACTTGCCAATTTGGCAAGTTATTTCAGTTTCTTACAGCCTCAGTTTTTTATATGTAAAATGTACATAGTAATTGAATCTACTTCACAAAGTAATATGAATAATTTATTCTGTATAAAACATAGAAAACAGTGCCTGGCATGTGGTAAGCACTATGTCCATGCTTGTCATAATCATTCTGTGTGTGGGGACAGAATTGAACACCAGGGTCTGGGCCCATGGTTCTTTAGCTTCCTTTGAAAATTATGTCATTAGCAGGGCATGGCACTTGCTAATAGCACAGCACTAAAAGGATTAGGAGGGTTTAGAAAAGAGGTTAGCATATCCTGGTCATGGCTTGTGTGTATATGGGTTTTAAAAATATACATAGTCTGTGTTCTCTTTGGACTGAAACAGAATGAGACCTGTATTCTCCTCTACGTGCGTTTGGTTTCTCACTTTCTGCACCTCTCAACTCTTCTATTTCATGCCACCTACCTCATCCTGGCTCTGGCAAAGGCAATTTCAAAAAGAAAAGCTGAAAAGTCACAAAATGTTATGATTAATAGCTGTTCCTACTCCCTTTAGACATACAGATGACACATATTTGTGCTTTTCTACATTCACAAGAAAGATTAGAACTGTGGCTAGAATTTTTTAGTTGAAACATACCATTCATGAAGCAGAAAATATTGCTGAATATTTGTTTCATAATAAATTTTGTTGATGGCATCACAATTCCAATTTTTTAAACCAGTGAAATTGTACATAGTCATTACAGTATCATGTAGACAAACATATTGGTGATGGTAATGGATTTTATTTTGTCACAGTGCTTGACTAATGAAACATTTTTTTAAAAAAATTATTTAGAAGAAAATTACTATTCTTCAGAATAGTAATTTATTTTCTGTAACATTGAAATTAAATTTCTCTTAAGAAACTTGTTTCTTTAACCTCTTTATTGGTATAAAACCTGTGTAATACAGAATTCACTTCTTTGAAGTACATAATTTAATGGTTTTAATTGATTCTCACAAGTGTGCCACCATTGCCACATTCGAATTTTAAACTACTCTCATCACCCCAGAAAGAAACTCTGTGATCGCTAACAGTCATGCTTTATCTCCCTCAACCCAAGTTCCCCAGCCCTGGGCAGCATCTTATCTGCTTTCTGTCTATATAGATTTTCCTGTTCTGCATTTTTCATATAAATGGAATCATACAGTATGATTTTTGGACTGCCTTTTTTCACTTAGCATGATAAAAAACTTTCGAGATTAAAAAAATGTTTGTTCTTATGAAGGAAAAACATGTTCTTAAAAAAATGTATCAAATGCCATTATGCAAAGAAAACACTTGTTTTTCATTGTTTGGCCATATCATATTTTGATCCTCTTCTGTGTGTTGAAAGTATAAAGCCATATTGGATATAATGACAGTTTTTTATCACACTGAACACTTGATTATTCAATCTAGTAGAGGGCAATGGTTTCATAGCTAATGCTCAAGTCTTGTACGTTTGCCTTTGGGATATAATGTGTGTGCTTTTGACAGTGTGTCTGCTTGAATAACAATGTTCAACTAGAGTAATATCAAAATTGCCCTGAATTCCCCTAGCATATGCCAACTAGAAGCAGGTAGAGATAGATTAGAAGTGTCATGTCAAGCAGAAGTCAGCCTGAGATTAAAGCCTCATTATAATCCAAAATGTGAACAATCCAACTATAGATTAATAATTTTGACTGCATGTTGTATAAATGCTTTATTAGACATAGAAAAACACAGACAGTAGCACCAACTTGGCTGGAAATTTTAATCTTGAATTAGTGATAATTAATGATTTTATGGTAATTTTGTAATTAAGAATATTCTTCTTGGGATTCATGTTATATAATGAGGTCTTTGTAGAACTATCATAAAATTAATTCTTCTAGATGGAATGAATAATAATGATGATGATGATGATGATGATGATGATGATGATGATGATGATGATACAGCTAACATTTACTGAGTACTTACACGTCCCGGGTACTGCTCTAAGGGGTTTACTACATTCATTAATTTAGTCCTTACCACAATACTATGAGGCTCACAGAGGAGAAAGTATATTGCCTAAGGACCCCCCGCAGGCATCGGTAGATGTACCACTTTTCTTATTTTAATTCTGTACTTTGGCTTTCAATATATTTTTGACATAGAAAAATTGAACTATTAACAATTATTTTCACCAGTGAAAAGTGCTACTTTTCCTATCACCAGTAGAACTCTATTTCCTTTTGAAAGAAACATGGGTTTCATGAGGAAAATATCAGAAGAGTGGACAGTTCTATTCCAATAAAGATACTTATTGAAACATAAAATACTTTAAAAAACCTTTTATTAGAGAAAATGTAATCTCAGTCAGATACTTGTAATCCTGATTTCAATTAGGCCTAGAATTTCAGAGCTAGCAAAAAAAAAGTTTCTTAAAATTCTAGTCAAATGCTTTCATTTTTAGCAGAGTGAGGTTGATTTCAAATCTTTTTTTTTTAATGGTTCAATATTG